>NW_010363328.1:124363-147609 GCF_000414095.1 Morus notabilis
AAAAAAAAAGGAAATACTAACATAATAGAATATGTCTGTATAATGAAAGTGTGCAGCTCATCATACCACTAAATAAGAAGCGGTAAAAATGTCTGTTTAATGAAAAGTGTAGAGCCATAATAATTCCACTAAACAAAAAGTGGATCCGTACGAGTTTCGGGACCTGCCCTCAAGGATGCGATTCCCACATCCCTATCTCTGAGGCCACCATGCATTGCATCATTCCTTAAAATATTTCATTTTAAGAATTGATGCGCTTTGAAATCTAATTTCCAAAATCATTGGAAAACTTAATAGCATTCTCATACTATTTCTTTAAAATCATTTTCTTTAATCATGTTTTGTTCTAAAACATTTTCATTGGCCAAAATAATTTAAAATGAGGCTAAAAAGGATATGGACAAGAATATCCTACCTCTCGAATGTCAAACCTGGGCTAGCCTTCAGTTCTTTTAGCCTTAGCTTTCCTTAAAGCCTTAATACTTGACATTCTCCACTAGCTTTATCACAAAAGCAACATCTTAGGAAGTATTTCTCATTCCTAAAACGAATTAAGTTCAATCATGTTTAATTGTTTCCTATTAGTGTGCCTTGACTCAAATCCAATTTTCACAATGATTTTATAATTCAGTTTGGGGGTTCTTTTTAAAAATTAGAATCCAATTCATAGGTTTGGTTTTCCTATTTAATTTCAGTTTAAAAACAAGTTTCTATAGAAATTTCGGCAGCATGCCGACATAAATAGGAAAAATGTTAAACCTGCAATTCAAGTTCAATTTCAATATATATTCTTCAGAATTCATCAAAATCAGTTTCTAATCAATTAAACAAGTCTAATAATTAAAAACCCCTAAATTTCATTCGATTCCAATAATAACTGTTCAAACTTGAACCTTAACTCAAAATTATTCAAATCTAACCAAAATCAAATTTTCTCAAGCTTAAAATTCGAATCAAAGAGTGGGTTTCAAAGGGTTTTACCTTAAATCAGTTGCTCAAGCTTTCTCTCCCTCAATTTTTCTTTTTTTCGTTTTTTTTTTGGGGTGATTCTCGGCCAAACTTCCGAGAGAGAGAAAGGGAGAGAGAAACCTGGAGAGAGAGAGCAAGGGAGAGAGAGAGGACGCCGGCGGGAGGAAGCTCGGAGAGGGAGGTGGAAGAAATTGGAGAGAGAGAGGGAGAGATGGCTGTGCGTGAAGAACCAGAGAAGAAGAAGAAGAAAGAAAAGGAAAAAAGAAAAAAAAGGGTGGGCTGGCGCACGGGAAGGGAAAGGGGGAAAAGAAAAAAAAGAAAAAGAAAAAGAAAAAGAAAAGAAAAGGAAAAAGAAAAATGGAAAAAAGAAAAATGTATTAAATTTAAGTGTGTTTTCTAAAAATCTTTGGGGTGAAATTATAAATACTGAAAATAACTTAAAGTCCCTTGATTAATTATGAAAATCAAATTAGGCACACTAATAATTCACAGTTTAGCATAATTAAACATGTTTAATTCTCGAGGGCGTTACAGATCCCTTGTCCCATTGATCTATATTCTACTTCTGCACTACTTCGGGCCACTACGTTTTTTTTCTTACTCCTCCACGTTACTAAGTTTCCCCACACAAACATACAATAGCCAGATGTGGATCTTCTATCTGAAGTAGACCCTGCCCAATCTGCATCTGTATAAGCTTCAATACCTCGTTGTCATTTTCCTAAAAAACAGTAATTTTCCAGGTGAATTCTTCAAGTACCTTATGATGCGGTAGGCTGCTTCTAGATGTTCTTCATGAGGAGAGTGCATGAACTGGCTTACTAGGCTGATAACGAATGATATGTCTGTTCATGTATGTGACAGGTAGATTAGCTTCCCAACTAGTTTCTGGTACTATGCCGTATCCACTGGTCTTCTCTCTTTGTTTCCGAACTTCTGATTCGGATCAATTGGTGTTTCTGTAGGATGACATCCACTTATCCTTGCCTCTTTAAGTAGATCAATCACGTACTTCCTTTGTGAAACTGCAATCCCCTTTCTTGATCGGGCTACTTCCATACCAAGGAAATACTTTAGTGAGCCTAGATCTTTAATCTCGAATTCAGAAGCAAGACTCTGCTTTAGGCGATTCATCTCAGCAGTATCATCCCCAGTAAGAATGATGTCATCAACATATACTATAGGGACAGCTACCTTCCCATTAGAGTGCCTTGTGAACATAATATGATCTGCTTGCCCCTGGTCATATCCCTGTCTCTTTACAAACTGGGTAAATCTCTCGAACCACGCTCTTGGAGATTGTTTTAAACCATATAAGGACTTTTTCAACTTGCATACCCAGTTTCCATATTTTTCCTCAAAACCCGGAGGTGAATCCATGTAGACTTCTTCATCCAGATCGCCATTAAGGAAAGCATTCTTCACATCTAGTTGTTGTAGTGGCCAGTCTAAGTTACCTGCGAGTGTTAGGAGTACCCTGATTGTATTGAGCTTTGCAACTGGAGCAAAGGTTTCAAGGTAGTCAATTTCATACGTTTGAGTAAACCCTTTGGCTACTAAACGTGCATTGTATCTCTCCAAAGATCCATCTTATATGTATTTTGTTGTGAACACCCATTTGCAGCCAATAGTTTTCTTTTCTTTCGGCTGTTCTGTCACTTCCCAAGTTCCATTCTTTTCAAGGGCCTTCATTTCTTCGAGAACATCTTCCTTCCATTCAGGGAACCTTTAGAGCATCCTACACATTTTTTGGAGTCTCCACACTAGACAACTGAGAGGTAAACGTAGAAAAAACAGGTGACAGGCTTTTGTAGGACACAAAGGTAGACATGGGATACTTTACACAACTTCTGACCCTTTTGCGTTTAGCAATAGGGAGATCAGGCTCAGGTATATTGGGCTCGGATTCGGGATTAGACAAGTTTGTGTGGATAGGTACTGTTTGAGGATTACCTGGAGTAGAGTTGGGGATGTCCCCGTGAAGATGAGTGCCAAAAAATGGTTGAGACTCAAAGAAGGTAACATCCATCGTGACAAACATTTTGTGAGATTGGAAGCCGTCCAATGGTCGATATGACAGGGAAAATCGTGCAAATGCCGCTTCCACAACAGATAACAGTACATAAGTCATTCCGTTCACCAAAGAGCAAATTGAGGCACTGCAGAAAATACTTGGTCAAGTCTCTAGCTCCGGACAAGCATCTCAATCCTCTGCCGAACAACATACCAGCCTTCTTGCACACCAAGTTATTCTATCCTATGCTCACGTTGTCCAAAATAACACTTCAAAGCCTTGGATAGTTGACTCAGGAGCCTTGGACCACATGACTGGAGACATCAGCGTCCTCAAGAATTATCGTCCCTACACTAGTCACTCGGAAGTCCGAATTGCTGATGGCTCATTCTCACCAATAGCGGGAACTGGATCAGTTCAATTGACAAAGGATCTTCACCTTTCCTCTGTTCTTTATGTTCCTAAATTAAACTGCAATCTACTCTCCATCAGCCAACTTACTTGTGACTTGAAATGTGTAACTAAATTTTATTCCAATCTTTGTGATTTTCAGGCAGTGGATTCGGGGAAGGTGATTGGCAGTGCTAAGATGTGTGGTGGTCTATATTTGTTCAAAGAAAATAATCTGCTCAGTAGACAAGTTCACCCGTCAAGTTGTGGTTCTGAGTCTAGTTCAAATTCAGTCAAATTTGCTTCCAATTCTATGTCTGTTGCCAATTCTGTTTCAGTTGAGAGTCAAGTCATGTTGTGGCATTATCGCCTTGGTCATCCAAACTTTGCTTATGTTGAAAAGTTGTTTCCACATTTGTTCATCAATAAAAAATTTAATTTTTATCAGTGTGAGATTTGCCAACTTGCAAAGCATACCAGACACGTATATTCTGGTCTACAATACAAACCTTCACATCCATTTTCTGTGATTCATAGTGACATTTGGGGACCCTCACGAGTAAACAATATTAATGGGGCTCGGTGGTTTGTGACATTCATAGATGACCATACAAGAACAACTTGGACCTTTCTTATGAAGGAAAAATCAGAAACAGCCACCATATTTCAATCTTTTCATTCCATGATCTCTACTCAATTTCGAGCAACATTCAGGTTCTTAAAACCGACAATACAAAGGATTATTTTAATTCCATACTTGGTCCTTACCTTTCCAAGCATGGTACCATTCATATAAGTTCTGTTGACACTCCTCAAGAAAATGGGGTGGCCGAAAGAAAAAACCGACATTTACTTGAGGTAGCCCGTGCCACTATGTTTTCTAATAATGTACCTAAACATTTTTGGGGGGAAGCCATACTCACAGCCACATATCTCATCAATAGGATGCCTAGTCGAGTCCTCAAGTTCCAAACTCCTCGTCATGTCCTCATGAATGTCTATTCACATATCCGTTTGTTTTCTTTTGACCTACCACTGCAAATTTTTGGTTGCTCCTCTTTTGTTCACATCCACCAAAATCATCGCGCCAAACTCTCCTAATAAAAAAGGATGTAAGTGTTATTCTCCAATCACTCGAAAAGTATACAACTCCATGGATGTAACCTTCTTTGAGAATCAATCTTACTTTCCCAAATCCGACATTCAGGGGGAGAATTCGAGGGAATACCAGATTTGGGATCTGCTTCAGGACACTCAGGCCATTTTTTCTCAACCAAACTCAGCCACTGAAATAGCTCCTAACTCAGCCACTGAAACCACTGAAACAACCCATGTTCTTGCCACTGAAACAGCAGCCCCGATGGTCTCAAATCCACCACAACTTGACACCAATAATCATGAACTTCGTGTCTATAGAAGGAGAAGACCAGCTAAACATATAGAGGACACCATGCCGACCCAGGACTGTCAAGAACCGGAACCAAGTCCTCTTGCACCCAATAATCATAATGGTATGGATTCCTCATCTTATGACTCTCTTGTCCCTAAGATTGGTGTTCGAGGGTGCACTGGACATCCGATCGAAAAATATGTAGCATATGGGAAGTTGCTACCTCTGTACAGGGCTTTTGTGTCGAACCTTGATAGAGTGCAAGTGCCGGATTCTATCCAAGAGGCTCTAAAGGTCCCAGCATGGAAACAAGCGGTTGAGGATGAAATTCGGGCTCTAGAAAGTAATGATACTTGGATCCTTACAGAACTACCTCATGGAAAGAATCCTGTTGGTGTAAGTGGATTTTCACTGTCAAGTACAAAGCAGATGGAAGTGTCGAGAGATTCAAGGCCAGACTTGTAGCAAAGGGTTTCAACAGTCATATGGGATTGACTACCAGGAGACTTCGCACCAATTGCTAAACTCAACACTGTTTGAGTTCTACTCTCTCTTGCAGTGAATCAAGATTGGCCCTTATACCAACTTGATGTCAAAAATGCCTTCTTGAATGGGGACCTTGAAGAGGAAGTCTACTTGACTATACCTCCGGGATTGGAAAACAGTTCGAACAATAGGTTGGTTTGCAAGTTAAAAAAGTCTTTATACGGTTTGAAGCAGCCTCCTCGTGCGTGGTTTGATAGGTTTGCTAGGACTGTGATAGCTAACGGATATCGTCAGTGTCAAGCTAATCATACACTATTTGTTAAAGGTAAACCAGGAGGTAAGATTGCTATTCTCATAGTATATGTAGATGATATCATCTTGACAGGAGATGATTCAGAGGAAATTAGATAATGGGATGCCTTAAACCGGCAAAGTTTTTTATCATAATAAATGGTAGGTCTTGTGGAAGGTTTGAGGCGTCTAGAGGACTTGTTGTGACGACCCTAGCTACGTGACCCTCACTTAAAGTTAGCATAAATATTTACTTAAATTACTTGAATTAGATTTAATTGAATTAGTGCATTTTTTTTATATATAAAACTTAATTTACCATCTTAACATATATTAGTTTCCAAAACATAATTAAGTTCAAGTCTCATAAGCCATATTATATACATGTAATTTAGAGGTCATAAATTATGACGACCCTGTTAGGTGGTCGTCACTGTAGCTGAAATTAACTTGTACTTTAAAGTCTTATAGTAGACAAGTTTTGAATTGTTTTCTTGATTAAAATATTCATACCTTAACATATCCGTTTTTCAAAGCATATAGATATATCTATATGTATATGCACTTAATCCTTCTAGCTTATTTACAACCATAATCCACATAACTATTTCACATATAGTTTCATAATCTTAATTAGCAAAACTACTTATCACGTCAAACTGATTGCGGAAATAATTGGCGGTATCCATTCTCTAATCTCCATATCGTTTGTCCAACCGCCATCAGTCCATCATGTATTAGGTGCATGTTGCTTACCTACAGTAAAAATATTCTATGATGAGCTTTCGCTAAGCAAAGTAGGAACTATCTCTCGCAAAATAACTGTAAGTTCACATGAATAAATATGCATGTGCCAATTATGCTTAATTATGATCATGTCTTATTAAATTCTTATTATCTTATCTTATCTTACTTATGGGCCCGAGTGCTCGTACCATGTGCGCACAATCATCGGGACATTGGGGTGTGCAAAGTCCCCAACGACACCGTGATTTAACTTACTATATACTTATTTTTCTTTTTTATCTCCGTTGCGGAGTTTGAGTTACCTCCCTCTCAGAGGCTGGTACGATACTCAACTGAGTTTGTTCTTATAAGTTTCACTTGACTTATTAAGGTGTATGCACTATGGCATGGTATCGCATAAAGCATAAATATGCATATATAACTTTTGTAACTTTTTCTTTAAAATCTATTCAAATTGTAGGCGAAATCCCTACTTACCTTTACAGAGTTGGAATCCACTTTTCACCAAACAATCTCTTCACTTACTTGCTTACTTCTGAAAATGAACACCCATTAAAAGTGTGAGATCAACTGTCGTTTGCTATTCTATTTTAGCAGCTTATGAAGGAAATCTAATCCTTTACTTAAGGCATGTATTCATTTTCTTTATTGAAGGATAATTTACTATAAGGATCAATTTATTAAATCGTCAAAATCTTATTTTTCTTAATTGCCCTTTAACATACATATGCCTAGATTGAAAATCAATTATCTAATCTAGCAGCTAATTCTCCCTAAATTTTCTTATTGGGCTTATTATGATATTAAAGTCCAATTCGGCCTAGAAACTTAATAACAACTGTCTAACTCTTAAACTGTTGAAATTTAGACTTGAGCGGGGGTTGTTGAACTAATACGGGCATTGGACCCGCATTTAACTTTGAAATTTTAAGGGCCTAACAAATGGGGTTCGTAAGTAACAAATTGGGCTCGTAAGTACCCGTCAGAATGTTTTGCTCGAAAACTATTAAGGTTTTAAAATAAACTACCATTCGATTTTTATAAAATCGATTACTCATTTATCTAGTTACAAGTACTAAAATCCCAATATAAAATCTCCTTTGAATACCGACTTTTGAAACTATTCCACAAGTCATTTGACAGTTTGTTTGTAAACCACCCTGAAACTATGTTGTAGAAACCCTTTTTTTTCACTGTGAAACTATCTTTCTTCATGACTGTTCCTCGTTAAAGCGAGGTCTAAAACCATAGTATTTTACTGAAATCACATCTTGAGTTCTTTGATAAACTTTTGTTAAAAACCGAAACTGTTTTAGTTTTGTCCGATTAAAACTATACAGTTTCAGAAATCTACATTTTACTATATCTTAGAGTCAGATTTTGAAAATTTATTCTTTACGGGAAATTCTTCGTCCCGTCGGGATCTAAAATCATCGTTTTCGAGAAAGCTAAGATTCGGCCTCTAAAGGCCTCATTTGGCTGCCATAGTGGCTACCAGGTTTTTTTTTTTTTTTTTTTTTTGAAGCTGTTTTGGACAGTGTTGCGGCATTTTTGAAAATGGCTTAAAACTTGCATTTAGATTTTAAGCTGGGTTTATTCACAGTCACAAAAAAATGTTCAAAACATCGAGAACTATAAGTTCAAATTTAGAATAACTGAAAAATCACACTCTAGGATCCTCATTTTCGCGTTCAAAGTAACCGAAAAATTTTACCTCTAACCCAAAATAAGCAAACTTAAATCACGCATAATCATACCACATAATACTAATCAAACTAACCTCAAAACACACAAAACCAACATAAAACTCACACCCTTATTACAAACCATAGCCTTAAAGGAACCACAAATTACATCCATAATTTCAAGCTTAAGGTTAGCTAGAAAAATAATGGAGGAGAGTTTAAGAAATTACCCTTGAAGAACTCTCTCTTAAAATCCTTTGAAATCCTCCTCTTCTCCTTCAACTTAAACTAATTTGTGGTGAGAATATGGAAACTTTTGAGTGTATGTGAGGTAAGGGGAAGGCTCGGTTTTGGTGAGGGAAAAGTTTAGAAAACTTGAAAGTTGAAGCTTTGTAGAACTGGTTTTGGATATGGAGAAAGAGGTAAGATAAAGCAAAAAGTGAGGCTTAGATTACATTGGTTCTATTTATAAACAATTGGGTAATTATATTTAACACTTATTTTACTCAATTAACTAAATACGGGTTCAATTCTCTTAAACATGGCCGGCCAAGTGAAGGAAAGGAGAGGGAAAAAAATATCATGATTACTCTTCACCTACCTCATCAAATCACAACTCATCCAACCAAATCTTAACCTATTATTGTACCTTTGTTTCATCTCTTAAGTTTCTCTTGAAACAGATAAAAATTATACTAACTGTAAGTAAGTAACTTAGCCGACAGGAAATTCTAGTTTTTAATGGTTCCTTTTCAACTGCTTATTTACAGTTCAATATTAATCCCCGACTACTTCGATATCACATTAAATTCTTACTCACGTAATATTTTGAATTGTTTCAAGTCTTAAAATTGATTCTAGACTGAACAAATTCTAAATTTAACTTTTTTGCATTATATTCCGAGAATGACATTGCTACCGACAAGGTCAACTCTTGAGCTCGCATTATATCCTTCTACTAAAAGTATTTTTCTTGTGACTTCAACCTAGCTGTCTGGCAAATAAGGATTTTTTCTTCTTTTAAAATGTTAGAGCGTTTTTTATACGCTGCTAACATCGTGTTATGCTTGGAGATTCTTGAAATTAAGATTCTCAAACTATATATGTACCGAAAATCCTTCCGCCTTAAGGTACGGCGAAAATTTATCGATTGAATTTACTTGATCGTAAAACATGAACTTAGCATGAAATCTACTACAAAATTTAGGAATACGGATGTTAATTCCATAAATCATTCAGTCACAGAATATAGCATAATATTTTCTAGATAAATCATTAACTTAAATACATAAATTGTATTATTTAAAGTCTGGGATTTTCTCAGTCATTACATAAATAACAAAACGTTTAGCAGGAAAATGCGAGCAGTTTCATTTCTCAATCTCCACACTAATCACTTGCCGCTGCGCCACCGTCCATCATTCATTTTTCACTGGCTACTTATCTACAGTATAAACATTCTTAGGTGAGTTTTCACGTAGTAAGTAGGAATTATGGATCGCAAACTATAGTGAGGTACTTAGAATATATAGATGCATGAACCATATATGCTTATTTATGAACATGTCTTATTACTTCTATGGGCCCGAGTATTTGTACCGGATGCATGCGATCATTGGGAAGTGAGGGTTTGCAAGGTTCTCGATGTCACCATGATCTAATTTATTTCATTTTTTCCTTAACATGTGCCTCCCCTTGAGTCAAGAGGTTGGTACGATACTCAACTTAAAGTGTCTTTGTTAGTTTCATTGAACTTATAAGTGAGCATGCTGTATGATATAGCGTACTATAAGATTAAGCATAATCATGCATTTTAAGCTGTGTAAAAATTTCATTTAAAAACTATTATACTATAGGTGAGATTCCCACTTACCTACTATCCTGCAAAATGATGATTCTTTTCTGGCCAAGTCTAACCTCTACTGTTAGAATCTGTAAAGAAAAACCCATTGAGAATGTGAGTTTTGACTTATCATGTGCTATTCTAGTTGTCTTAGTCATAAGGGAATTTAATCCTATTACAAGAACATATACTCTTTTCACTAAGGATCATAAACTTGCCATAGATGCTACAAGAATTAATTTAACAAATCCTCATAGTTTGATTTTCCTTAATTGTCTTTACTTAAGCGTACTTTGACAATTAGTCGCTCAATTGGTTATCTAAATTGTAAATTAAGTCTAGGCACTAACTCCTTAACATACTTATTGGGCTCGTAATTGCGTAAAGGTTCATTTGGTCTTAAACCGTTCTAATCACTAGCGCTTTGTAACTTGAGAGGTTGCGGAACTAGTACGAGTGTAGGGCCTGCATCTAGTGTCGTATTGCTTTTACAAGTTCCCGCTCTAACGTTATTTTGAAAATCGTTAAGAAAAACCATATTTTTCTTGGACTTTGCATTTTACAATTAGTCGCCTAATCGGTGTTCTTATTAAAACTAGTACCGGGAGTACTTAGCGGTTATTTTAAAATTTACCGTAAAATTGTAGCTTTAGAGATAAATTTCTTAAAAATTCCTTCATGGGCCTCGTTCATTAAATCGTGGTTTAAAACTTACATTTTCTGAAAAACTTAAATTCTGACTCTTTAGAAATCATTTTCGTCAAAAACCGAAACCATTTTAAACTAATTTATTAGGCTTAACTATTTTAAATAACTATGTCTTAGAGTCGGAATTTCAAAATCTAGTCTTCACGAAACTTCTTTGTTTCATCGAGATCTAAAAGTTTCGTGCTTTGCAAAATTTGATATTCGATCTGTTAAACGGTGGCTGTCAAATTCTTTTTGACATAAGTAATATGGGCAGCTTTCAAAAACGGCTCGGAAACACATTTTAGAGTCGAAATCACATTTTTTCTCAGTCACGGAAAGTTGTCCAGAACGTTGACATCTAAAAATATTGTGTTTTGAGGAAACCGAGATTCGGCCTCTAAATGGCCTGCAAATGTAAAAACAGTGGCTGCCTCCTAAGAAAACTGTTTGTGCTGTTTTTTTTTTAATTTGGACAGTTTTGGAAAATCGTTAAAAACCCCGTCTTACAGTCAAAACTGCATTTTTTCTGTCATGAAGAATTGTTCACAACATCGAAATCTACAAGTTTCGTGAGAAGGAAAATTCTCAAATTCAGCATCTTAAGGCTTTGATTTTAGGCTCAAACGCAACCAAACATGCAAAGGTTAAAACTTAAATTAACCGTGTCAAACATCACATGCAAACTATAATCTTCAAACCTAAACTCATATATTCAAGTTAGACCCTCACATGCATGTGAGGGTCTAACCCTTGGAACACAAAACCATAATGAAAACTCTATACTTTGTGCCAAACTTTACTCATATGAAGAAATTGATCAAAACTCATACATGTTAAGATCTAACCTTAAACAGATAGAAATAGTGATAAAGACTACATGCATGTAAGGATCTCACAAAAACACAAACTTCCTCAAAGAGAACCTTAGACTTGAACGAATTAAGAGAAGATCAATAGGACTTGATTTAACTTCACCACCTTCTCCTTCTTCTTAATTTTGGGGTTTTGAGTGTGAGAATTGGAAGAATTTTTGAGTGAGAAAGTGAGGGACGGTTTGACCAAGGCAAGAGAGAGGGAAGAGAAAAGAAAAGAGAGGAATGAGAGAAGAAAATGGTAAAAGGGATGGTTTTAACACTAAGTGGTGCTATTTATAGATAAATGACTAATCCCACCAAATCACTAATCTTAACTTCTTTTAAACTAACTAAATTGGACTAAGAATTGTGTTAGTTGAGCTTAATGTGGGCTGGTCATGCTTAGTGGAAAGAGAGAAACTCGTAATGCCCATCGTGTGTGCGGAAAGCTGTTTTCTCCACATCGCCGTCGTGAACTCGGATTTGGTGGTATCCCGCTTTCAAGTCAAGCTTTGTGAACACCGCTGCGCCGTGCAATTCATCCAAAAGCTCGTCGATGATTAGGATGGGAAATTTGTCGGGCACAGTAAGTTGGTTCAGGGAGCGGTAGTCTACACATAACCTCCAGCTACTGTCCCGCTTCTTGACCAACAGGACCGAGCTAGAATACGGACTACTACTAGGGCGGATTAGTCCTGAAGAGAGCATCTCCACGACCAAGTGTCCAATTGCACCTTTTTGGACATGGGGGTAGCGGTAGGGACAGATGCTTGACCGTATGGCTCCCTCCTTCAGCACGATGCGGTGGTCCGCCACTCAATGGGGTGGCAGCCTGGTCGGAGAAGAGAACACCTCCACGTAACGGGTCAAAACTTCGACCAACTCCGGTGGAAACAGTAGTTCCAGGATTTCATCCTCCCCCGCTGCGATTGCACTCAACTCGAGTAGTATGCCTAATTGCGTCGGAGAAAATTGTCGGGACAAGGCTCGGAAACTCACCGGGGAGCAGCTCAGGGACGGGTCGCCCTTCCAACATACCCAGCCGGCCCTGTCAAGGAATTTCATAGTGTACTTAGACCAGTCCGCACGAATCTCACCCAGACGCCGAAGCCAAGTTACCCCCAAAACCACATCGGTGCTTCCGAGCTTGAAAGGAAAAAAATCTTCCACGACACAAAAGCCTTGCACCCACAAGTGTACCCCCTTGCACATCCCCTGCTGCCGAAAATTCATACCATTCCCCACTTGTACCCCGTAGCTCCTTTTCACGGCGCAAGGCAAGGCCAGCTCTTTCACCACCTTCGTTGACAGGAAGCTATGGGATGCACCACTGTCAATGAGAACCACCACCTCTCGTGAACCTAGCCACCCAAGGACCTTCAGCATATTGGAGGAAGTGAAGCCCAACAAGGAATTGAGGGATAAATCCGCCGCCTTGTCAGGAAGCCCAGCTGGTTGCTCCGCCTCCTCTTCCTGCGCCTCCTCCGTCTCTGACTCGTCCCCGGCCACCAAGAGGACTTGTAACTGTCGGTTCTTACATCGGTGCCCCGGCCCAAACTTCTTGTCACACCGGAAACAAAGCCCTTTGGCCCGCCGAGCATTGATCTCATCATTGGTAAGCCGTCGGAACCCCGGGTCCCGGTTTGCTGCCGATGCTTGAGCGATAGCCGAATCTGACTTTGTTCGAAGGAAAGTTCCAGAATCCCTAGAAGCACTGGATTGAAGGTAGCTCTCCGAATGGGAGGAGTTAGCCTTGGGCTGGTCGGTAAATGAGTAGCCTCGGGCCAGTCCATCTGGTTTCCACCCCCGGCCCATTTTCAATTTCCTGAACTTATCTTGGGCCTCATTCCTTTCTACTTGCTGGGCCAAATCCATTACCTCTTATAGGTTTATGGGCCTGTGCAATTTTACCTCGGCCCGTATGTCTTCCCTCAGCCCATTGAGGAAGGCTCTGCTGAAAATCGGCTCCGGCACTCCTCTCAACGCTGCCGCCAGCGTCTCGAAAGAATCACGATACTCCGCCACCGTTCCCCCTTGCTTTAGTAACATCAGCCTCTCGGTTGGGCTCCCTTCTCGAGCTCGGCTAAAGCGATGCAACAAGGCGGCCCGAAAGTCCCTCTAGCCAGGAAACGGTTCTTGAGTCTCCCAGCCAACCATACGGGTCCTCGCCATGGAAGATCGGGAGCTCCAGCTTTTTTCCTCGATGTTCTGCTCGCCCCTGCTGACCCGGCGCCGCCAGCCGAATCTCCAGCCCTCGGTCCCTTTCTCTTGACGCTCACCGGGGTTCAGGGTCGCGCTCTTCCCCCAAGTGTTGTCCGAGGAGCGCCTCCATACGTTGGACATCGTCTTGAACTCGGCCCACCCGATCTATGAGGAACGTCATATCTTCCTATAATCTCGGCACTGGATCAACCATCGCTCCAAGGAAGCACACCGTCTCGTTGAGGTGCTCCAAGCGTCTCTCCACAGGATCGTCCTCACGATTCTCAGGTCGGTGGTTCAACCGGTCGGTTCGCCATGGATCGTCCACTCTGATACCAAACTGATAGGTGAAACAAGAGAAACAGAGAGAAGAATAATTCTTGCTTCATAATTCTCATTAACCTTGTCAGAATATATACACTTAGTAAGCCATTGGTCACGGCAATTAAGAGAGAAAGTTAAGGAAAGAATCCTTAAATTACGCTAGACAATCCTACAATATCTTCCTAATTTATACTTTCCTATTTTGACTAAATCATACAATAAACAGAAAGAATAAATATTTACACATAATTGACAAAATCTCCAACACTCCCCCTCAAGCTTAGGAATAGATATTTCTCATTCCAAGCTTGCAGAGAAAACTTTCCTGACTAGGCTTCGGTAGACTCTTGGTTAGGATATCTGCTTCTTGTGCATGGGTTGAGATGTAGGACAACTCAATACCTCATTCTTCAATTTCGTTCTTGATGAAGCTTTGATCAATCCTGACATGTTTCATCCGATCATGTTGAATCGGATTGTTCACAATGCTAATTGCAGATTTGCTATCACTATATACCTTGGTGGGAGAGCAAACTGTGATTTGCATGTCTTGCATTAATCTTTCCAGCCATATAACCTCACAAATTCCCTGTGCGATTGCCCGAAATTCTGCCTCAGCACTACTCCTTGCCACAACCGTCTGTTTCTTACTTCTCCATGTAACCAAATTACCCCATAGCTTGGTGCAATATCCCGAAGTTGACTTACAATCTTCACTTCCAGCCCAGTCCGCATCAACATACCCTTCGATATTTCTGTTCTCATTTTTCAGAAACATCAATCCTCTTCCTGGAGTACCCTTGAGATATCTCAAGATATGATTCACAGCCTCTAGGTGTCTCTGAGTAGGTGAGTGCATGTACTGGCTTACTACACTTACAGCGTG
This sequence comes from Morus notabilis, assembly GCF_000414095.1. NCBI lineage: Eukaryota > Viridiplantae > Streptophyta > Magnoliopsida > Rosales > Moraceae > Morus > Morus notabilis. The sequence continues at coordinate 139,135 of NW_010363328.1, forward strand.
AGCAATGTCAGGCCGTGTGAGAGACAAATAGATCAACCTACCAACCAGCCGTTGATATCTTCCTATATCCACAGAAGGCACATCATCTTTAATCTTGCTCTTCCAATTTTTTTCAAGTGGAGTTCCCACCGGTTTGCACCCCAGTTTCCCGGTTTCTTCTAGTAGGTCAAGAGTGTATTTCCTTTGAGAAATGAAGATACCCTCTTTACTTCTAGCAACTTCCATACCGAGAAAGTACTTCAGGGGTCCCAAGTCTTTAACTTCAAACTCTTCCTTCAATTGGTTCTTGAGGTTGTGAATCTCAACAGTATCATCACCTGTGAGTATGATATCATCAACATACACAATAAGAATGGCCCTTTTTTCACCTTCTCCTCTTTTAATGAAGATAGTGTGATCAGCCTTCCCTTGAGTATATCCCAGTCGAGTGAGAGAAGAACTGAACCTGGTAAACCATGCACGTGGAGATTGTTTCAAACCATACAATGACTTCTTCAGTTTGCAAACTTTTCCTTGTTCCTCTTCTGACTCGAATCCAGGTGGGATCTTCATATACACTTCTTCATCAAGATTGCCATTCAAAAAAGCGTTCTTCACATCAAGTTGGTGTAGTTCCCAGTCCAGATTGGCTGCAAGAGACAAAAGAACCCGGATAGAGTTGAGTTTGGCCACAGGAGCAAACGTTTCTTCATAATCAATCCCATATGTTTGTGTGAAGCCTTGAGCTACTAATCGAGCCTTATACCTCTCTACTTCTCCATTTGCTTTATATTTCACTGTGAAGACCCATTTGCTTCCAACTACTTTCTTATCCTTTGGTAAGTCAACTACTTCCCAAGTCTCATTATCGTGCAATGCTCTCATTTCCTCCTGCACGGCTTTCTCCCACTTTGGATCTTTAATGGCTTCATGGATATTTTTGGGAATTCTCTCATTATCGATCTTCGCTGTAAAAGCCTTAAATCCAGAAGACAACTTTGTGCAGGTTAGAAAATTGTAGATAGGGTGCTTTGTGCATGTTCTTACCCCTTTCCGTATTGCAATTGGCACGTTCAAGTCACTGCTTTCACCAGGATCCGATTCTTGGTTCAATGATTGGACTTGTTGAGAAGCTTTTGGCCTTCTAGAATAAACCTGAAATGGTCTCTCAGAGATGGGTTGCTGCACCATCTCTTGATCATGACTCGAACTAGGATTAGGGACAGGAATTGGACTCGAGTTTTCTGGTGGTGAACTAGAGGCCTCTTGTGACACATCTTGTAATATTGGAAGAGATACAGTGGGATCCCAATGCTCGTTTTCATTGGCATTCTCCCCCTGGAAACGAGTGGTGGGATAGAATGGTTGATCCTCAAAGAAAGTTACATCACACGAGACAAAAAATTTCTTGAGAAAGGGAGAATAACATTTGTAGCCTTTTTGGGTTGGAGAATATCCGACAAAGACACATTTAAAAGCCCTGGGATCAAGCTTACTCCTATTTGGTTGTTTGTTATGGACAAATACAGTGCATCCGAACACTCTTGGGGACAAAGAATTGAAAAGATTCACATTTGGAAAATGATCAAGAAGGACACTTAGAGGAGTTCGGAATTGAAGTGTTTTTGAAGGTAGTCGATTAATCAAATATGTGGAAGTGAGGATTGCCTCCCCCCAGTAGGAATTCGGGACTAAACTAGTAAACATGATCGATCGAGCAACCTCCAACAAGTGACGATTCTTTCTTTCCGCAACCCCATTTTGTTTAGGTGTATCAACACATGAACTCTGATGATATATCCCATTATCCCCCAAATATTGGCCAAACTCATTTGAAAAATACTCCCCCCCATTATCTGTTCGAAGAACTTGGATATTGGATTGGAAAACATTTTGGACAAACTTTTGGAACTGTTTAAACCAGTAAAATGCCTCAGATTTATCTTTCATCAAGTATATCCAACAAACCCTAGTATGATCATCTATGAAAGTGATAAACCACTGGGTTTTAGTTAAATTAACTGTCCTAGACGGACCCCAGATATCACTATGAATCAACTGAAATGGTCTAGAGGGTTTGTATGTATGAGGTGAATATTTTACTCTGGTTGTTTGGCAAGGACACACTGTTCACAATGAAACAAAACTTTCTCTTTATTGATAAAAAGATTTGGATACAAGACTTTCATATAAGAAAAACTTGGATGTCCTAAGCGTTGATGCCATAACATAATATCAGAATTAGACATAACTGACATGGACATTTTATTTTGTGACTCGGCTCTACTGGAATTCCTGGCTCCTAAGAGGTAGTATAGGCCATCTTTCTTCTCAGCAATGCCAATCATCTTCCCCGAAGAACGGTCCTGAAATTCACAGTGAGAGGAGAAAAAAGTCACAACACAATTAAGATCGTTTGTTAATTTACTAACTGACAAAAGATTATATGTCAATTTGGGCACATGTAAAACCGATTTCAATGTCATATTCGGTAAACAAACCAAGCCCCTTCCAACCGCAGGTGACATTTTTCCATCAGCAACCCAGACATTAATTAGATTATTGCATATGTCATATTGCTCAAAAAAACTCCATTGACCCGGTCATATGGTCAGAAGCCCCTGTATCCACAATCCAACAGTCTGCTTGCAGAGATTTTGACAGGAATGCTTGACTCATTATACCTGTTTGTGCCATAGCTGCAGTGGGAGGTTTTGAAGTCTGATTTGCGGATCCTGTTGAAACCTGAGTTTGGTTGAGAAGCTGCCGTAGCATCTCCACTTGCTCTGTTGAGAGATTAAAACCAGCAGCCCTGTCCGATTCTGTCTCCTCCCTGCGGGTTGATTTCGACTCCACTATGTGGGCTGAACTTGATTGCCCACGTTGCTTCCTTGGTTTCCAATCTGGTGGCTTGCCATGTAAATCCCAGCAAGTTTCACGAGTGTGATAGGGCTTGTTACAATAATCACACCAGACCTTGTCCTTTGATTGAGAGCCACGGCTGCCATCTTGTTTGTATTGAAACCCACGACTGCCATCTTGTTTGTTTGCCACAAGTGCAGACCCTCGTGTTTCCAAGGAAGGCATGTCACGACTAGAGGGATTCATCATCACTCGTTTCCTGCTTTCTTCTCTCCTGACTTCAGCAAACGATTCTCGGAGAGTTGGAAATGGTTTCATCCCAAGTAGCCGTCCACGTACTTCATCTAAATCTGGATTCAAGCCCTGCAAAAAATCAAAGGTACGCTCTTTCTCAAGCATTTTTTTGTATTTTTCTGCGTCAGTAGCACACAGCCATCCAATCTCATAAAAGAGATCCATTTCTTGCCATAATTCTAAGAGAGAATTATAATACTCAGTGACAGTAAGACTCCCTTGTATGGTGTTGCGGATTTTTGACCTAATCTCGAAACATTGAGACGTGTTTTCAAGATCGGAATAGATTTCTTGGACTGCCTCCCAAATCTCCTTCGCTGTCTTGTAAAACAGATAAGTTCTTCCAATCTTTGGCTCCATAGAATTAATAAGCCATGCCATGACGATCGAATTTTCTGCCTCCCAAATCTCCTTCGCTGTCTTGTAAAACAGATAAGTTCTTCCAATCTTTGGCTCCATAGAATTAATAAGCCATGCCATGACGATCGAATTTTCTGCCTCCCAAGTGCGGTAGTTTGGTGCTGTGTCCGGTGGTGCTGTGATTGCTCCTGTCAAGTATCCAACCTTCCCTCTTCCTCTGACAACAAGAATGACGGACTGAAACCATTCTCGGAAATTCAGCCCATTAAGCTTGTGCTGTGTGATTTGCAGCGAGTGGCTGTCCAGCGAGTGTGTAGATGAGGCTCCGGATATAGATCTTAGAGATGCTTGATCAATTGCTGTTGAAGACTCCTCTGAGGGCGTATTCGGCTGTTCTTCAGACATTTTTTTTTTTTCTGTTTTCTTGACTAGTCACCAGTTTCGGTGGCTCTGATACCATGAAACAAGAGAAACAGAGAGAAGAATAATTCTTGCTTCATAATTCTCATTAACCTTGTCAGAATATATACACTTAGTAAGCCATTGGTCACGGCAATTAAGAGAGAAAGTTAAGGAAAGAATCCCTAAATTACGCTAGACAATCCTACAATATCTTCCTAATATACTTTCCTATTTTGACTAAATCATACAATAAACAGAAAGAATAAATATTTACACATAATTGACAAAATCTCCAACATATTTGTAGGATATTCCTCAAGCCAAAAAGGGTATAAGTGTTATTCTCCAATTACTCGAAAATTCTACAACTCCATGGATGTCTCATTCTTTGAAAAGCAACCCTTCTATCCCAAAACTAATATTCAGGGGGAGAATTTTACTCAAGAATACCAGCTTTGGGATATTGATGCATTGGAGTCATCTGATGGCCATAACACAAATCCATTCGAGTCATCCCAATCATCCCAAACACGAACCGAGTTTGACACTCGAACTCTAAATCTTGTCCAACCCGAGTCTGACAATCTTGTCCAGCCCGACTGACACTCAAACCCCTCATAGTTCCACTCCAACTCAGCCCGAATAGAAGGTAATCATAGTAGTTTTATTAATCATCACCAAGACTAGCTCATAGAATTTTACAACCAAACTAAGAAAAAAATAAAGAAAGCTTAGGATAGACTGTAGGTTCTGGAGAACTCCTAACTTTGATGGTATTTAAGAGACCACTAGCTCTCCCTGTAGGTTTTAGGGCAGAAAAGAAAGTATTTCTCATTTATTAGTTTCTGTACAAGGGGTACAATGTTTATAGGAAAAACCTCCCACGGAATAGGGAAAGTAAACCCCTTGATTGAGGGAGATCCTTATCTCAAGGAATCTCTTTAAAAATTGAAAGAATAAACTTCTTTCCTAATTTATCTCTATGCCCTTATTAACCAGATGGGTACATATCTGGCCCATGACTTTAGAGGTGTTTGATAATTTAGAACTTTGGTAGGCATGCGATTTATTAGGTATGTTGCAGTTAGGAGTGCCTCTCCCCAAAGGTACTTAGGAACGCCATAATAATGCTCTAATGACTTCTAGAAGGTGTTTTTTTTTTTCTTTCTGCTATCACATTTTGTTGGGGTGTATCTGAACATGAACTTTGATGTATTATGCCCTTTTTTGAAAAATATCCCCCTAGGATTTCATTAAAAGTATTCTCTACCATTATCACTCATAATAATGCTCTAATGACTTCTAGAAGGTGTTTTTTTTTCTTTCTGCTATCACATTTTGTTGGGGTGTATCTGAACATGAACTTTGATGTATTATGCCCTTTTTTGAAAAATATCCCCCCAGGATTTCATTAAAAGTATTCTCTACCATTATCACTCCTAAACACCTTTATTTTTTCTTGAAATTGTGTTTCAATCATTGCATAGAATACCTGAAAAATCTCTTTTACTTCGGACTTATCCCTTAATAAATATACCCAAGTGAGTCGTGTGTGGTCATCTATAAAGCTAACAAACCATTTTTTTCCATACATTGCTGAGGCCCTAGATGGTCCCCAAATATCACTATGAATTAGCATAAACGATTTCGATGCTTGATATGGTCTAGGAGGAAAGAAAGAATGATGGTGCTTAGCTAGTTCACAAATCTCACATTTAAACGAAGATGGACTTTTATTTCTAAATAAATCAGGTAGCAAATGTTTTAAGTAATAAAAACTTGGATGCCCTAATCTATAATGCCGAAGCAGAACATCATTAGAAACAAAAATAGAGTTTAAACAGGAACTTTGAACTTGGTCTCCTGAGTCGGTTCCATCTTCAAGAAAATAGAGACCTTCACTTTTCCTAGCACTGCCAATCGTCCTCCCCGAGACTGTGTCCTGAAACTCACACCAAGAGGAGTCAAAAATAACACGACAATTAAGGGAATTTGTTATCTGACTAATAGACACAAGGTTACAGAAGAGTTTAGGAACATGAAGTACATCATGCAAGATTATAGAATTGGAAATTTTAACTGTTCATGTTCCAGCAATTGCGGAGAGGGAACCATCAGCTATTCTAGTTTTTTTATTCCCTGCACAGAAAAAAATTGGGAGCAACCTGTCATGTGATCAGTGGCTCCAGAATCTATGATCTAGGAGCTGTTTTGTTTAGGGTTGACACTAAGAAAGGCTGAGACAAGATTACTTGTTTGGACAAAGGAACATGAAGGGGTTGACTGGTTTACTTGGAATTGTGAAGACTGAAAAAACTTGTGCAGTTGCTCTAATTGCTCCTTCGTGAAAGGTAGCCCTTCAGGAGTACTTTGTTGTCCCTGATCTTCACTGGTTGCCTGAGTTGAGAAACCTCTGTTATCAGCATTCTTCTTCTTCCAGTTCTGCGATTTTCCATGAATCTTCCACAGTTTTCACGTGTATGCTAGTGCTTCTTGCAACGATCACACCAAGGTATCTTTTTCCTGTCATTTTCTGATTCATTCCTCATTGGCACAAGGGCAGAATTGCCAGTCACAGCAGTTACAGGTTTTTAGCTTCTTTGGTTTTCAACATGACCTTCCTCCTAGTCTCATCTCTCCAAATTTTAGAAAAGGCCTCCCGAAGAGTTGTTAGAGGGTTGGAAAAAGCTGTATATAGCTGGAATACAGGCTGGAAAGCCGTGTACAGCTAGGTGATTTTAGGCAATTAGTTTGATGGATTATTTCCTTAGAAGTAGAGATAGTTTCCTAATTTGTTAGTTTCCTAATTTGATAGGATACAGACTTAATGATAGGGTTACTAGAGTTGATATATATATATATATATGTGTATGCAGTGTATACCATGAATGTATGAATGAAAATAAGAAGTTTTCATTTTCGGCTTCTCTTTGTCAATTCACCACATAGTATCAGAGCCCTAGGCTCGAATTTCTGGGATTGAAAATCTGTGCTTGGCCTTCATTGCCGAAGCTTCTTGGACTTCATTGCTGGAGTTTTTTCTTTTCTGATCAGCACCCTTTTTTTCTCGGCCTTTATTGCCGGTTCTTGCTTTGTTTGTTCATCAATCTCTGTTGTCCATCCTATTCATTCTCTTGCTGCCATCTATTCTATCGCTGGAATCCAACATGTCAGAAACAGGAAAGACTAAGGCTGTCCAGACAGAGGAGATAATCAGGCCTCAGCAACATGGAGAATTGCATAACATTCAGGCAGCGTACAGACTAGATGGATCGAATTACCTTAAGTGGTCACAACTCATCCGTACGGTGTTGAAGGGAAGAGGAAAGATCAGCCATCTTTAGGGAACAGGTCCTAAACCAGATGATCCGAAGTTTGAAGCGTGGGATAAAGAAGACTCAATGATCATGGCGTGGTTGTGGAGTTCCATGATTCCTGAAATCAGTGACACCTGCATGTTTTTGGCTACTGCCAAGGACATATGGGATGCTATTCAACAGACTTACTCCAAAGCTAGGGACGCAGCCCAAGTATACGAAGTTAAGGTGAAAACTATAGCGGCAAAACAAGGTAATAAGACTGTCACTGAATATGCAAACCAATTGAAAACCTTATGGATGGAGTTGGATCATTATCGAGTTATTAAAACTAAATGCCCCGAGGATGCAGCTATCTTAAAAGAATTTATTGAACAAGACAGGGTCTATGATTTTCTGGTTGGACTCAACCCAGAATTTGATCTAGTAAGAATACAGATTCTTGGGAAGCCAGAGGTTCCAGGTTTTAATGAAGTAGTGGCTCTAATTAGAAGTGAAGAGAGCAGAAGGGGGCTGATGCTTGAATCAGAAACCAATAGTAGTTCGGCTATGGTGGCTGCTGGTAATAACAAACATGTCACAAACATGGAGAGAGGTATAGCACCAGAAGGAGAAAAAAACAACCAGCCAAAGTTCCAAAATCGTGATAGTCTTTGGTGCACTTATTGCAAGAAGTCTCGTCATCCCCGTGATACATGTTGGAAGCTTCATGGAAAGCCACCAAGCCGTGAATGGGGACAGAAAGGGAATCAGCCACAAAGCAAAGGACAAGCCCATATTGCTGTGACTCCTCAAGCAGAATCAACATCAAAGGAATTGAGCAGTCTCAACCAAGAGGAGATTGAGAAATTTAGAGCACTCATCAGCAATCTTGGTAAGACTGAAGAAACTCCAGGTACTTGTTCCTTGGCATTTTCAGGTGAGTTTCCTTTCTCCATTAGTTTAAATGTTTCGGACACAACCCTTGCCAACTCCTGGGTCATGGATTCAGGAGCAACCGACCATATGACACACTCACACAATGTGTTTTCAACCTACTCTCCATGTCCAAGCAATAGGAAAGTAACCACAGCCAATGGATCCTCAATCACTGTAGCCGGTTTAGGGAATGTCAAAATAAGCCCATTTGTGACTTTGAGAAATGTTCTTCATGTTCCCAAACTGTCCACAAGCCTGATCTCTATACAAAAACTCACTCAAGATTTATGTTGTAATGTGATTTTTCACAATAATTATTGTGTATTTCAGGACAAGGGTTCGG
>NW_010363328.1:148859-150285 GCF_000414095.1 Morus notabilis
GGTTTTTTGCTTGATTTGTCCTCAATTCCCAAGTCAAATAATCCTACACCTGCTACACCCAGTCCATCTTGTTCTAACCATAATCCTGAATCCATATTTGCATCCATACCCACTGAGTCCATACCCAGACTTGAACTCATACCTGTAACACCAAATGAACCACAAGAAAAAACTGATTCTGCCCTGGAAAATGTAAGATTTGGCAAAGGCAACGTGTTCACAAGAAGGAGGAAGGCTGTTCCAGAACCTGTGCAGATCCAAGAATCCTACTCAAACCCTTTGAATGAGGTAACAATTTCTGACCATCCTTTACAAGATAATTCTAAATTTGTGAATAATGATGATCAGAATCTTCCGATTGCCATTAGGAAAGGAGCTAGAGAGTGTACAAATCGACCTTTATATCCTCTTGCACATTTCTTATCCTTTAACAGTTTCTCACCATCTCATAGAGCCTTCCTTGTAAGCCTAAATGCCATCACCATTCCAACCACCTTGTCCGAGGCTTTAGCTAATGAAAAATGGAAACAAGCTATGAATGTGGAAATGGAGGCGTTGGAGAAGAACAAAACTTGGGAGTTGGTGAAGTTACCGGAAGGAAAGAGACCAGTGGGTTGTAAATGGGTATATACTGTGAAGTATAGAGCAGATGGGTCGATTGAGAGATACAAGGCGCGGTTAGTAGCAAAGGGGTATACTCAGACCTATGGGATCGATTATCTGGAGACATTTGCCCCTGTGGCAAAGATGAATACAATACGAGTTTTGTTGTCACTAGCAGCGAATTATGGTTGGGAATTGCAGCAGTTTGATGTCAAAAATGCTTTCCTACATGGGGAATTAGAGGAGGAGATTTATATGGAGGTTCCACCAGGATATGGGAAGAATTTGACTACTCACACTGTGTGTAGATTGAAGAAGGCACTATATGGCCTTAAGCAGTCACCACGGGCATGGTTTGGGAGATTTGCAAGAGTTATGCTGACTTTGGGATACAGGCAAAGCCAAGGGGATCATACACTGTTCATTAAGCATTCAACTTCAGGGGGAGTTACAGCTCTTTTAGTGTATGTTGATGACATAATATTGACAGGAGATGATTCTAAGGAGAAGCAGGTCTTAAGTCAGCATTTGGCTAAGGAATTTGAGATTAAAGCATTAGGAAGGTTGAAGTATTTTCTTGGTATTGAGGTTGCTCACTCAAAGCAGGGAATCTTCATTTCTCAACAGAAGTACGTCACAGATCTTTTCAAGGAAACTGGCAAGATAGCATGCAAACCAGCGATCACACCTATGGACCCGAATTTAAAACTTGGGAAAGCAGAGGAAGATGCCGCAGTAAATAGGGAAATGTATCAACATTTGGTGGGAAGACTCATTTACTTGTCTCACACACGACCAGATATCGCATATGCAGTGAGTGTAA
>NW_010363328.1:150426-178381 GCF_000414095.1 Morus notabilis
TGAAGGGAACGCCGGGAAAAGGTATCTTGTTCAAAAGAAATGGAGGGCTAGTTCTTGAAGTATACACAGATGCCGATTACGCTGGGTCAATTGTTGACAGAAGATCGACATCAGGATACTGCACCTTTCTTGGGGGGAATCTTGTAACTTGGAAAAGTAAAAAACAAAGCGTGGTAGCTCGATCAAGTGCAGAGGCTGAATTCAGAGCCATAGCTCAAGGAGTGTGTGAACTACTTTGGTTGAAGATTATTCTTGAAGATTTGAAGGTCAAGTGGGACGGCCCTATGAGACTTTACTGTGACAACAAATCTGCGCTCAGCATAGCTCACAACCCAATACAACATGACCGGACCAAACACATTGAAATCGACAGACACTTTATTAAGGAGAAGTTAGAAAGTGGGCTGATTTGTATGCCTTATGTGTCTACACATGGACAACTTGCTGATGTCCTTACCAAAGGACTGAATAGCTCAGTTTTTCAGACTATTGTATCCAAGCTGGGAATGGAAAATGCCTATTCACCAGCTTGAGGGGGAGTGTGAAAAAAGCTGTATATAGCTGGAATACAGGCTGGAAAGCCGTGTACAGCTAGGTGATTTTAGGCAATTAGTTTGATGGATTATTTCCTTAGAAGTAGAGATAGTTTCCTAATTTGTTAGTTTCCTAATTTGATAGGATACAGACTTAATGATAGGGTTACTGGAGTTGATATATATATATATATATGTATGCAGTGTATACCATGAATGTATGAATGAAAATAAGAAGTTTTCATTTTCAGCTTCTCTTTGTCAATTCACCACAGGTTTTTTCCAAGGATCCTCGACCTAATCTCATCAAAGACTCGATCCAAACCAACCAAAAACAGGTACACTCAATCACTCTTCTTTTTTCATGAATCTCATGCTATCAATTGGGCAGTCCCACACATCATTGTAACATTGATCTAACTCTTGCCATAGGGAAACCATCTCATTATAATAAACAGTAACCTCACGCTCACTCTATTTGGATTTCCACAACTTGGTTTTCAATTCAAAGATTTGTGAGGAATTTTCAAGATCAGAATAAGTCTCACTAACCGCATCCCATACATCTTTTGCAGTAGAAAGAAAAAGGTAGGGTTTACCTATGGTCGGTTCTATAGAGTTGATTAGCTAGGTAGTAACTAGGGAGTTTTCTTATCTCCATGCTTTCAGTTTTGGATCTCCATTTCCAGGTTTCTTCACTTCTCCATTCAAATGACCGAGTTTCCCGCTTCCATCTATGGCTAGCTTCAACGATTGTGCCCATTCTAGGTAGTTTTTCCCGTTCAATTTGTGGAGAGTCAATTGGAATGAAAAATGAGAGGAGTCTCCCCCTTGAGCCATGGTGGTTCGATCTGGTTCACCACGATTAGGGCCTTCTGCCCTAGACGATGCCGAGGATCTTCATTCTTCTGTAATGGCCGTTTCAGCCATCAATTGAGGAGATTATTTTCGGCTCTAATACCATGTAGGTTTCAGGGCAGAAAAGAAAGTATTTCTCATTGATTATTTTCTGTACAAGGGTTACAATATTTATAGGAAAAACCTCCCACGGGATAGGGAAAGTAAATCCCTTGATTGAGGAAGATCCTTATCTCAAGGAATCTCTTTAAAAATTGAAAGAATAAACTACTTTCCTAATTTATCTCTATGCCCTTATTAACCGGATTGGTACATATCCGGCCCATGACTTTAGTCTACTTTCCTAATTTCTACACTTTATGTTATTTAATCTAAACGACATAAACTTTCAATTGGTAATGTCTTAGTAACTTGTTGATCATGTTAATAAGCTATATCAAAGTAGCGTCTTTATGATATTTGTTATAGTCCAATTGCCAGTTAATATCTGATGGTACATGGTAGCAGGAAACTCCTTTCTTTATGATATTTGTTATAGTCCAATTGCCAGTTAATATCTTATGGTACATGGTAGAAGGAAACTCCTTTCTTTATGATATTTGTTATAGTCCAATTGCCAGTTAATATCTGATGGTACATGGTAGCAGGAAACTCCTCTTGTTATAGTCCATTTCTTTCACCCTTTAAGAAATCTACAGAGTTTCATTTGTGGCACCCCTAGTGTGAAACTGTCTCTTTATTTTCTTTAGTGACTGAGATCATTATGATACTCAAAGGACAAACTCATTGACTAATAAATATCTAAAATGGAACTCTTTCTACTCTTTTGACGAAGGTTTCAAATTTTTTATCAGATCACAAATAACCTTGAGCAAAGGTGTTACAAGAAATTGAGAAGTGAGAATTTTCCATCTGCCAAAATTGTCATTTGCATTTACAGGAAATTGTTGGTTTCTTGCAAGGAGCAAATGTGAGTCGGTACTTTTTTCAATTGTAATTTCTCATTGTTTTCCATTTGCATTTGAAGTTTCTGCAATTGTAATTTCTCATTGTTTCATTTTTTGTCCCAGAAATTTGTTACATCATAAGTCACCGTGTCCATTCTTTTTTTTTTTGTTTATTTTTCCTCCAGTTATTATTATTATTGATTTTAATAAAAGGTCAGTGGGGCAATATATGGTCATTCTAGATTTAGCCTTTTAAATATCAATTGTATGGTTTAACACTGATTTAATTTCTTTTAGCTATCAAATTAAACTTTTTGGATGTACTCTCTCTCTCTCTAAAATTCAAATTTTGCTTCTCTTTGTCAAAAATGTTTATAAGCTTCCTTTATGTTGTGACAAATTCATGTTTGTAGTTTGTGCTAACGAGATAGAATTTATGATGACTGTTGTTAGTAGAAAAAGCCAGCTTCATACTATTAGCTTCATTTCCATTCCTTGTACTGATGTGCATTATTTTATTCTATTTAAAGCTCGAGTTTGAAATTTTCTTTTTCATTTTTTATTGTAGGATCCCCAGAGGTGTTTCCTAAAACCAACTAAAAAGAAAAGGAAAAAAATAGAAAAGAAAAAAAAGACGAAAAAAATAAATAAACACAAAAAGAAGAGTAAAATGGAGTAAACACAATAGTTTGCATAATTTTTATGCGTGAGGTATCCATGTTCTGTTCTCATCTTATGTTCCAGTTAGACAAATTCTTGTATAGTTTGTTTGGGGAGGCTGCCTTGTAAACACTATTTCTTCAAGCATGAGAAAAGGCTCTTGAAAATGGTTGGTTTCAATAGCGTGTTAAATATTGTGTGTGTTTGTGTCTTTTAGATTTTACTTTTATTTATAGCATATTGCATTTCAATCATCGTCCTAATCTATTTCAGGGTGAGAAATGGGATCCTGAAAAAGAAACTTGAAAGGTTGTAGCAAGGTTTGGAATTTACTTGTAAGTTTGACATAGTAGTGTTTGTTATATGGTTTGCTTTTTTCCAATTAGTTTGTGTAAATCTCATGTACCTCTATTGTCCTAATTATAAAAAAGCTTGATTGCAATTAACATGGTGAGATTCAAAGTGTAATGTGACATTACATTTTCTTGTGTTGCTTGATGAAAATTATTTGTTAGAAAGAGTTTGTGTCACCTTGTATAAGTGAGTAATGAATCTCAAGACAGTTTGTTATCATACTGAAAAAGCTCTTTTCACAAGACACAATAGGGAACAAATCTCATAACACTTTTGCAATCTAATTTTCTTTGGAAACCATCACTTTTCTAGGGATTGTAGATTGATTACGTTTGTACTTGTATAGGTAGTGAACTTTGTGTTCTCATGACTTGAAAACTCAAATTATAGTCTTACTAATTATGTTGATAACTTTATTTTTTGTACATCTCTTCCCCTAAAAATCATGCTGCAACTTTTATGTTTGTCATTTTCACTTTTGTTTTCTCACTATTGAACTTTCCATTTCAGAAAAATTCCCAAACCTTAGCAGTTTCAAAAACCACAATGGGTTACGCTGTCTCTAGCTAAAACACTTGACTAACGAGTGGGTAAATGATTTATTGAACTTATACAATGTGCTTTATTGAGCTTTACGCTACACTTACTAACGTCTTTTCCTTGTTATAAGCTAGATAAATGATGTAGGTAACACAGGGATAAGCTCCATATCCTATTATGAAACTTTGATGGAAAAAATAATTAAAAAAGGAAGGGAGATAAAAAAAAATAACAATGCAATGGAATAGAATGAAATGGAGGGGAAAAAAAAGAGCATAGAGAGAGTGATAAGGGGTTAGGAGCATAATTGCTAAACAACAATCTGCAATTCAACAAAGAAGTAGCAGCTGTAGAAAAGGCTTAGAGGAGGCTAAAGGGAAGGGAGAGATATAGAGAAGCAGCACCTTAAGCATTATAAAAGGTAGAGATTTTATGAAAACTTACTTTGTAGTCTTCGTATTTTGTACTATTATGTATTTTTATATTGCGTAGTCTTAGTACTGTTAATTACTTTTATCTTTGAAATTAATGTTTTCAATGTAAATTTGCGTCTTTATGTTAGCTTCAATATTTCTCTTATGGTAGGTGTTTTCTCTTCCTTGCCTCAGATTTTCGTAAGTTTGCTTTATGCGGTAAGAAATGCATGCCTTTGTTGTTGGTGGTGGACAAGTCCAGCCAAAGGAGGTATGCCTTTTTCTTTGTTGTTGCCTCTTATTGTGTGCATTATGTTCTACACTTGTAAATAATGATATCATATGTTACAATTGATTAATATTTTTCTACAAGTACCTTTTCTGTAATTATTTTTGGTTATTTGATCTTCTCTGAATTAAGTATTCTTCTGATGCATTTTGTGATTTTCGAGTAGTTATTGAGCACAAAGTTGATATGGACGAAGGTAGAATCTCACGATGCCTGAGGGTTGTGCCATTGGAAGTCCATTCATAAAGCCCTATCATGATCATCTTACTCTCTGCTTCCATGAATTTGAAGCGAAGTTCTTTAGTTAATGCAATTCTACTTTTGCTCCTCTTAAGGGTAAAAATATGAGTTACTCAGTATTTATTTGGATTCATCGCTTTTGTTTTGTGTGTGTTTGTGTTCACTTAATCTCTGTTACAAATATTGATGCATTAAGGCAATGATCATAATTATATCATTGTTCATGTCATGAGTTGTATTTGCTATCCATACAAACAGTGGAAGTTGAAATACATAAAACCAAGTGATTGGGGTACTTGAATACTGTGTTTGGATTTCATGGAATCCCGCTGGAACCAAGAACTTTCTCTCACTTGGCTTTATGTCTTCTTTCTTTGCCAAATATGATTTTTAGAAATTGCAATAAAATGCAACGTGCATTCTTTTTCTCTATTTGAAAGTCGAGTTTGACATTCTCATCTCATCTTTTATTATAGGAAATTTCCTGACCTGTAATTCCTGAAGCCAACACAGAAGAAAAGAATGGTAGAAAGAAAAAGAAATAAAAAATTAAGGGGGGAAAAAGAAAGAGTAAATTAGAAAGAGAAAAAGAGAGGGAAAGACTGTTGTGTTAAATTGGATATTAATGGTCTTTCTCCTCCTTCAAGTTTTTGTAACTTTTCTAGCAATTATTATTTGTTGTCTTTCTATGTCTAAAACAATTGGTTTTTTTTTTTTTTTTTTTGCTTGCTGAAACAATTAGTCTTATTTAGTGAAATTTCAATCTTTGTAAATCATAGGAAATGGTAGAAGGGCATTAGGATGTTGCCATATGAACACCAATCCCTTGCTGAGGATGAAGGTCAAGGTCAAGTTGCTTCAAGCTACTTGTGGCACGCGATCATAACTTAAGCGTAGACCCGAATGAAAATGAGCATTTTTTTCCTACATGCTTTTTACCGTGTTAGTTGAAGTACTTCAAGTTTGATATATGTTTTCATTGCACTCATAGAATGTAACAATTCTCTAAGAGCCATTTCTTTCTTTAGGTTCCACTTACTGTGTTTTCCTTTGTATGACTCAGGCTAGTGGTGTACGTAACGAGAGGATCAGCTTGAATGTTTTACTTTGTATGACTCAAGCAAGTGGTGTACGTTACCAGATGATCCGCTTGAATGTTTTCCTTTATATGAGCAAGTGGTGCACTTACTAATTTTTAAATGCTGTCTTGGTTTTTGTTTTTTGTGTTTTCCTTGCTGATTAGTTTTCATGTTCATTGTAGGAAAATTTACTGCTGTGATCATTAAGCCATTGAAAAGAGAGGAAGGATTTTGAAAAGTAAGAAAAAGAGGGAAAAATAAGTTAGATGAAACAGAGGGGGAAAAAAAGAACAAAGAGTAAGAAGAAAAATAAGAGAGACAAGAAAAATAAAAGACAAAGTAAAGGAAAAGACAAAAAAAGGAAAAAAATAATAAATAATAAATAATAAGAATCAAATGGAATAAAAGAAGAGAGACAAAAAGATACATAAAAGAAAAAAGAAAAGAGAAAAGAAAAGAAGAGCAAATGTTGGTCGGGCTGTAGCTTCTATAGTTGCTGAGATCTTATTATTTTAGAGGGGCAATTGTAGTTGCTTGTTTGTTTGTGAGCATACAAGAAAAGAAAAGAGAGAGAAAAAGTGTGGGAATAAAAAGATAGAAGGAGAAAAGTCAAAGAAAGAATGAAAGTAGTGAGTTTGAGGGGGGAAATTGAAAAGAAAAAACCGAAAGCAAAGGGAAAGAAAATGGAGAGAAAATTTAGTAGATGAAATGGAAAAGGCATCTTGAACTGATGGCATACATAACAATGGCATCATCTGGATATCTTATAAGTGGTCAAAAACATTATCGTCATTATGTCTCTCTTCTAGTTTCAATAAAGCTGGTGTCTTTATTTGTTGTTGGTTAAATTATGTGATAGGTTCAGTAGAGTTTCAGGCGATAATGTGAACATGGGAAAGACCACTCCCATTGCTTAGTACGAGCTCAAGACAGTAGATGTCTTTTAACAAAATTTTTTGATAGGTTGGGATATTTTTTTCTCTGTTCAACGTTCATGCTTTCATAGAACAAATGAGTAAAGTTCAAGTTTATTTATAAATTCAATAATTGTATTGTGTTTCTTCTGCTAGTGAGGCACGGTAAGGGAAATGATTCCATGCTATTTTAGAAGTATATTCTTGTTTTTCTTTAAAGCCCGTCTTAGGTTTTTTGGATTTTCTTTTCTATTCAACTTCTAGTTTTATACTTGGGATTGATATTATAGTAAGAATTTTTAGCCTCTAGGATCTTGGAAAGACACAAATGTTAGTCTGGTGGTGGCTGTCACTAAATAAGTTTTTTAACATTGCTAAGATCTAATTTCTAGCCTTCCAACTACATCATTATTATTTTTTGTTTCCTTGAGCGTACAACATATCATAAGCAATGCTCTTTTATTTTGGTTTCTATTTGCCTTTCATTAACAAGGTTCCAATCCACCTGCTGTGTTATAATTTCTAATGTGTTTTCTCTTCTTGTTACTGGTTAGACAGGTAGGCGATAAAGAATGTTGCTTTGATGGTGTACATAACTGATCAAAAATGTGGTCTTGCATCTCCCGTAAGTTTTCTGAGTTTTTTGCCACCTTTATGTTTTATCTTGCTATTTCTAGAAGAATTACTTGTTTTTTCTCAAGAAATTGGCAAATCAAGGGAACCAAACGGAACATCTAAAGAACATGTGAGTGTTAAGTGTTAACTCTCTTCCTTTAGGTGGCAGCTACTAATGTGATTTGCTACTCACAAGTCAGATATGTGGATTGTTACTGAATCCAACCTGAGCCTATTATGAACTCTTTAAAAGAATGGAGACAACTTGAGCCTTTTGTTAAGTGCTTGAAATTTTTCAGTCACGTGTTTTAGTACTAGATTTTTGTTGAATTATATGACAGGGTAGTAGAGTTTCAGGGGAGGATGCCATCATAGGAACCATTCCTTAAAAAGTCCAGATTACTAATCCACTAAAGTTTATTGGAAATATGGAATAATACAAATAGAGGGATAGGAAGCCTCCCCCGGTCATATTTCTAGAAGCCATCCGGGCCGGATGTTAGTCTTTGTCAAAACTAAAAACAAGTTTTATGCCGTCCTCACCATGAGGCCTCTCAAGCCAACGTGCCTTGCCCTCTTAAATTGCACTCCACTCGATCACTTCAAAACTCAACGAACTATCTTTCTCCTCAAACAAATTTTCATAAAATGCTATGATCTCTCACTCAATCTCCAATCTGTCCTCCAACACTACATTATCATCCTTTTCCAATCTTATGATGGCTCTCTTGTTTCTTCTGTTGCTAACCAACTTGTGGAATAACTTAGTGTTCCCATCCCATTCCTTACTCCATCCGTACTTCATCTTTTATTTCCAAGCCACCGCTTCCTTAAAAATTGTTTCCTCCAATTTATTTCTTAAGAATCTCCTTTCCACCCTATCATTTTCATCCAAATTACCTGCTTCCTCCTTGTTGTCCAGCCTTACAATTTTCCCCAAATTTTTGTTTTTTATAGTTTTGTGTCCCCAAAAATCTCTTTATTCCCCTTCATAAATTCTTTCATCCTTTTGTATTATTACTCCTCTCTTTGTATTATTTCATATTTCAGATACATGTAATTGGATTAGTTATCTAGAATTTTTGAGTAATATGATCTTTTACTAAGTTGATTTTTTTTTTTTTTTTTTTTTTTTTTTTTTTTTTTTTTGTGGTTCAGAGGATGCCCCCAGTCAAAGTAGTGATTGTGATGAAGAATTATACTTGCATATCGTACCGGTCAGTACTATGTCTTTCTAAAGGTTTGTCTTTTAGCTCGGGAGTTCGTATGCTCATTATCAGCTTCTTCGTGCGTGCCACACTTGGAAATTACTGAAGCACATTGCCATGGGAACCTTGAAAGGCTGAGTTCTTAAAGGCTAGAGCTTGTGCACGTGATTGGTAAACTAATCATAAATAGTCAACTTTCCCCTAAATATATCTGCGCTTGATCTAAGAAATTCGGTCCCACTTTAGATTTTGCTTTACTCAGGATGGATACCTTTACTAATCTGCACATGAAGCCAGGTGTCCTACAATCTGTAGCGTGTTGGAAATATTGTGAATTTTTTTTTTTTATCCAATGAATAAGATAGAGAAGTCTTTTTACTTAGAAACTTTTGCCAAAGCATTGTTAAACTTTTACATGGATGATTATTCTTTTCTATTAGCACCAGCTATCACAATTTGTACACTGCTTTTGTTTACTGATTGAAATGACCTTAGAATCAATCAAAGCTAAGAAAAAAAATAAAACTGAAATGCAGAAATGTGGAATAAGATTAGAATAGAAAAAGGCGAAATAAATTGTACATATATGAGGTAGTTTGAAATAAAAGTATGATTTAGTAGCTTATTTAAACATTTCGATCGCACTTTAGAGGACAAAAAGATGATTTAAGCATATAAATCTTAGCGTTGGGGTTTTACAAGTTATGACAGCCACAACCTTTCTAGGAACTTTTATGCTCCTGAGCTGGAAAAACATGGCTACCAAACTTTTTTATATGATAAAAACTAAGGAGAATTTTTGTAACTTATTATGTATTTCAGCATCAATGTTTAATTTGTTTTTTCTTGTTAGTTATTGTGTTTCTTTTTTTTTTTTAAGGTCCACAACAAAACTCCGGAAAGAATTGAGGGTTTTGCAATAGATTTGATTTCTCCACATAGGTAAATTTGCAATTGGCAAAAAAAAAAAAAAAAGGGGCTTTGGGAAAAATGAATAAATGATTCACTTTCGTAGTGGAATTTATAGTCTTTCCGTGTTTCAAAAGATTGTTCTTCTATGGAGATTTATTTATATGTGTCTTTAAGTGTTGAGTTTAAATGAGAATTTTGTTCTAATTTGCCGGTAAACACGCGTGTAATTGTCCACATAGATGTAATGGATTTTAAGCTCTGGCAGATAATTGTATTCGTTGCTTTCTGAATATGGTACCCTAGCTAGTTTTTAACTTTCCTAATGTGACTATTCATTTTACAGTTTCTTGCTAGTCATGTCAAGTTTTACCCTTTTAAAAGAACTGCACAAATCTTTTGCCTGTGCATAAATTCTAGTGGGAGTTACAGAGTTCTAATTCTATTCTGGAAAATTTTTTACAATTATTCTAATTTTTTAGCAACAAGGAAAATTTTATATACTATTTTTTTTCTGTTGTTCCTAAATTGCATTATTTGGCGTCTATCTCTGTTTGGAGCAGCTCAGGAGAATGGGCAAATGAGTCTACATATTTTACACAGGTGAGCAAGACAAAACCCTTCTCCAATAAACTCAACTATTATTTTTATTTAGTATATATAATAATTTCATTTGTCTTTTATAAATTATATTTATTGTTTACTTCTCTTGATATATATATATATATATTTATTTATATTTATATATTTATACTTCCTAAGATGAGGGGTTAGTGAAGAGACAAACATCATATTTGACGTGGAGGCAAAGAAGTAAATTAATGAAAACCATTTCATCAATGAATTTATTTGTCAATTAAAACCTGATCAATGTGGAGGTAATATTCTTCTATTTTTCTTTGTTATTTACTCATGATTACTTTTTTTTTTTTGGTTTAGTGCATGCATTAGTTTGATTTGCCTGTAAATTAAGAAATAATAGTCTTATTCATATTGCCATTTGTGTTTGTCCATTTTACTGAACGTATTTGTTTGTTGAAATTTGAGTAGATTCTAGTCCTCTATTTTTCCATGCTGGTTAATTACTTGATTATTATTTTTGTTTAGTGTATGTAATTGATTTCATTTGTCCTTTTTGATTTCTATTTATTATTTACTACTTAATATTTAGATCATTTTATGTTCTTTTTATTTTTTGTTTGTAAAATACTTTTCAAAGTGAGGGGCTACGAAGAGGCAACACCATATTTATTATCAAACAATATAAAAGAAGGTAATAGTGAAAAAAAAATTGACCTCTAATTTCTTTTACTTTGTTTTAGACATTTGTTTGTAATATAAATGAATGCATTCTTATTAATTAAAAACTATTTATTTTCTTGGATGCCTTTTGAGGATCGATGATTTTGTTTCCTCTATTAGTTTAGATTTTGGTTACATCTTATTTAGATGCAAAATTTTATCATTCTTTGTCGTTTAAATATTGCACTGTTCACGAATAAATTAATGTATATTATTTTCATTTAAATTACCATTTATAGTATGTATTCACATTTTATGACTTCTTCATATTTAAATAGTTAGTAACTGTGTTTTCTTTCTTTTGTTTTACTTTCTTAAATGAGAGGGAAACATCCAATGCATTGGCAACTAGTAATAATAATAAAGTAACTCCAAATGTTTTCTTTATTTTAAACATTTGATCTTAAGCAAGTAGTCAATTAACAATCTAGGTCAAATAATTATGTTGTAGATGTTGATGTATGCATGCGTATTGTTTAGGTATATAGCTAATTTTCTTTTGCAGCGAGTCTGTTAATGGTTGATGTGTGTGGTGCAAATATTTTTTTCGTATTCAGACTGAGCACTTTTGTCTCTAATAGCTAATTTTCTTTTGCAGCGAGTCTGTTAATGGTTGATGTGTGGTGCAAATATTTTTTTCGTATTCAGACTGAGCACTTTTGTCTCTTTTTCTTTCTTACAATTACAGTAAGCTTGTGATCCATTTATTATATGTGAGGACTAAAAATTAAGGAAGAAGCAATCAAATTTTATATTTTTTAAGAAAGATATCTGTCATGACTGGGAAATTTGTTGAAAAAATTGTTGTATAAGATGAGATTTATTGGAATTATGTGTATTATAAATATGAATGCTTTTATAATAATTATTTCTTGATAGTTATATTGAATAACAAAATATAAGCTAAAAGTCAGAAATTTTTAAAATATGATGCAGTTACCGAATTTCAGATTATAATTAAGAAAGAGGCACAGAACGTGTTACTCCCACAAGAGGACAAACACATGAATATTAAGATTAAGAAATGAAAAAGAATTGAAAAACATCAATTTTAGGGTTTTAGAAACAATTAGAGTGAAGAACGGACAAAAAAGCATTCAGGAAGGCCGAACCGTGAAAATTGGGGTTTTCGACCGATTAGGGTTGATCGAGTCAAAATTTGTTGATCAAGAGTCGACCAATAGGTCACTCTTGAAAAGTTAGTCAAGGTTGAGTAAAGTTGATCTAGTTGACCAACTGTTTGAAAACGTAGGTAAAACGCGCACCTGATAAGAATTAAATTGAACCGAAATAAGATAGTTATTAAAAATGAATTTTTGAGATTTAAGATGATTAATGGATAGAGGGCTGAGATTAGGACACATGAAAAGTGGGATGATGGCCGGCCAAGCTTAGGAGAGAAGCACAAGAGATATTTTGATTATTTTTTGCAAAAAAATACCTTAGAAAATGTCAAAATTGCACATAGGTCCCTCATTTCTTTTGTGGCCGGTTTTATAAGGGAAAAATACAAGCAAAATATTCATTTTCATGCAAGAAAACAGAGAACACTCAGCCAAAGAAAGAGGAAAAAAATTTCCTAAAGTGAGAAAAATGAGTTCAAATTGAAATCGGCAAAAAACTACCGTTGATTAGCGTCACTAGAGCTTTCTCCTCATTCTTCTTAGGTAAAGTTTTAATTTTTTTCCTCATTTTCTACCATAGCTACATGTCCATGAATACTAGAAACCATAGAAAAATTTTGCTAAGGATAATGATTTGCTTATGGTTATTAATGGTACTGAAAAACCTAATGTTTAAAGGATAAATTTTCGGTTATTGGGTTATGTGTTTAGCGTTTTTGTTTATGGAGAATTCTTGTGAGAATAGTCATGAAACCCTAGAGCTTATGATATTTATGATTATAAAAAGAATGAGAAAAGTTGTGATAGGTGTTTGAAAGGTTGAAACAACAGATAAAATGAGATTAGCTCGGGAAACACGAAAATTAGGTGAAACTCTGACGAAATGTAGTTTGAGAATTTGAACCAAACCCCGTTGTAATGAAGAATAGGAGGAATGAGATGTGTAAAATAAGTTGATTAGGTGATCGAAGATGTGTGAGAACCTTTTTCCCTGGCCTTGTGCTCCAGCGAAGCCTTAGCCGCGAACAGTGCGCGCGAGTGGGGCCTACGCCGCGGTCTAGGTCTCGCTTGGGGCCTTGTCCCGAGGAGTTATCACTCCCTAAAAAAACTTGTATTGGTATTTTGATGTAAGTTTTTGCAAGGATGCTTAGAAAATTTCAAAAAAAATTTAACATCATTTGTTATTTTATTTTATTTTTTGAATTTAAAAAATAGAGAAAATTTTAGATAATAGAATATTAATCTAAAAAAGGAGCCGCTTGTTGTATTAGTTCCTAAAAACATGTATGAATTTTAGGATGCATAATCTCAACAGCTTTTGAAGAAAAATCAAAAGAAACCGAAAAAAATGTGCATTTTGACCCTCAGCCGCTGGGTGGCATAGACCTTAACCCTTGCCTTGCGAGACCAGGGGGTTCATTTGCACCATTTGCGCACAAGCGGGGCCTCACCTAAGGCCTTGCACATGCAGGTGGCCACGGTCGTGCCCTAGGTCGCTCTTGGGACCTCATCCTGGCGAGGTATAACTCACTAAAAAATATTCTACCTTGTTTTTTTACGAAATTTTTTTCAGGATGCTTAGAAAATGAAAGGACCATTTCTGCACAATTTTAAATTTTTTGACATCGTTTGCTATTTTTTATATTTTTTGAAAGTGAAAAATAGAGAAAATACTAGAAAATAGAATATTAATAAAAAAAAATGGTGTCGCCACTTGCATTAAATTGTAAAAATAATGTATGAATTTTAGAATGCATAGTATGAGCAACTTTTGACGAAAAATGAGAGAGCGAAAAAATATTCATTTTGACCCTTCCACCCATTGCTGGGTGGCACGGGCAGCTTCAAGCTGCACGCACGGAGGGGTCTTTTCCCTGGCCTTGTGCTCCAACGGAGCCTCAGCCACAAACAGTGCACGCGGGTGTCGACCGCGCTCTAGGTCATGCTTGTGGCCTCCTCCCATGGAGGAATCACTCCCTAAAAAAAATTTTGGTATTTTGACGTGAGTTTTTACAAGGATGCTTAGAAAAATGTAGAGAATGTGTTTTAAAAAAATTCAAAATTTTGTAACATCATTTTTTTTTTCGAATTCAAAAAATAGAGAAAATTTTAGAAAATAAAATATTAATCTAAAAATGGAGTCGCTTGTTGCATTACTTCCTAAAAAACCTGTAAGAATTTTGGGATTCATAATCTCAACAGCTTTTGAAGAAAAATCAAAAGAAACTGAAAAAAGTGTGCATTTTGACCCTCGCCCGCTGGGTGGCACAGGCCGTTTGTTGCACGCCCGGGGGCCTTATTGTTGCATGATTTTTATACTCACAAGTGTACGTGCCGAACAAGTAATAAAGTGTGAGTAGAGTATCGTTCCCACGGAGAAAGTTATCAATATTTTCCCAATAAGATCCAAGAGATGCAACGTAAACAAATTTAATGGTTTGATTCAATTACAAAGACTAAAAGTCTTTCAATAAATCAGCTATCAAAGGACAAAATCAATCTATGTGAGGGACTGGGACTCAATTTCCCCTTCACTGCAACCTGAGCTATTTATGCTACGACTTTTGCTACAGCAATGCTGTCAGTTAACCTGAACACGAATTTTTACACAAGGATCTTCCGACCTACTTATGATTTCGCCTCTTTACTCATATTTCAACATATTCCTATGAGAAATCTAAACATAGAGGTCAAGTTAAGCATAGGTTTCAATTGGGCAATGTGAGACAATTGTATATTCCTATACTACTCGCAAATCAACTAGATTTCTTTGTGAAATTTAGCTAAACAGCACATTGTTCAATATTGGTCTAATTCCAATCAACCTTCCAGCAAATTGAACTCACACTATTCTGTTTAAGATGGCCAGTCAGTAAATAAAAATTAACAATAAAGATTATATTGAACAAACTAGATCAACATTAACATAGCAAAAGTGAGCATACACAACTTTAATTACAGATCCGGGTACTTTATCATCCCAGCCAAGTAAATTTAGCTCATACTTGTTCTGTTAACTTCAACAAAATAATCAGCCATGAATTGAATACAGAGAATGAGGAAAGATAAACCAAAATGAGGATAGCAACAGTAAAGACTAGGTGAGGCTAGGGAGGTCTCCTCCCGTGGATCCTTGAGATTTACAGCCAAGTTAGTCTCCTCTCGTGGTTGTTTTTCCTTTCTTTCTTGTTCTCTCATTTTTCTTTTCACTCTCTGCTGCCTCAGCCTTTTCACTCAGGGTGTTCTCTGTTTTTATTTTCTCCTCTAACTTCCTTAATTGCTTCATGTGGCGCCTCTTTCTCTTGTGACTTTTCCGGAGCATTCCTCTTTAGGGCAACCAAGGATGCTAAGATGGCACCTACTCAGATGTTGGGTCCAGCTAACTAAGCAACAAATCCGTCTTATGCGCTCTTTGTCCTAATTCTCGTGTAAAGTTATGCGTTGACGTCATCCACTAACTGCATGCTGTCACATTTTTGCTGCAGCAAATGCTGCAACATTTATCATCACAAAACCTGCAAATCAGAAACGACACCCTTTTGGATACAAGTCAGCAATTTTCTTTCAAGTTAGCACAGAAACCGCACACAATTGACTCTCAGTAGAGCGCACCACATGAGCCAAAAGTTGAGCAAATAAAGCAGAAAATTAACAACTAAACCTTTGGATAAGCCAACTATAAGCCTAGAAATGCCTAAAATAACTCTAATTCCTAGAGTTATCACTTATCCCTTGCTTTACGTGACCGGGAGGCCTTGGCTGCACCGTTTGCATGTGGGTGCAGCCTCGCTTACAGCCTTGCGCACGCAGGTGGCTACGACTGTGCCCTATGTCGCGCTTGGGACCTCATCCCAACGAGGTATTGCCCCCTAAAAAATTTTCTACCTTGTTTTATCACGAAATTTTTTTCAGGGATGCTTAGAAAAATGAAAGGATCATTTCTACACAATTTCAAAGTTTTTGACATCGTTTACTATTTTTTTTATATTTTTCAAAAGCAAAAAATATAGAAAATATTAGAAAATAAAATATTAATCTAAATAAGGTGCCGGTATTTGCATTAATTTGTAAAAATAATGTATGAATTTTAGGATGCATAATATCAGCAGCTTTTGACGAAAAATGAGAGAAAACGAAAAAATGTTCATTTTGACCCTCCCACCCGCCGCTGGGTGGCACAGGCAGCGTCAAGCTGCACGCGTAGGGGGACCTTTTCCCTGTCCTTATGCTCCATAAGAGCCTCAACTGTGAACAGTGCGCGCGGGTGGAGCCTTGGCCGCGGTCTAGGTCTCGCTCGGAGCCTCGTCCCGAGGAGGTATCACTCCCAAAAAAATATTTTAATGGGTATTTTCATGTGAGTTTTTGCAAGGATGCTTAGAAAATTGTAAAGAACGTGTTTACAAAATTTAAAAATTTTTTAACATCATTTGTTATTTTATTTTATTTTTTTGACTTCAAAAAATAGTGAAAATTCTAGAAAATTGAATATTAATCTAAAAAATGAGTCACTTGTTGCATTAATTCCTAAAAAACATGTATGAATTTTAGGATGCATAGTCTCAACAGCTTTTGAAGAAAAATCAAAAGAAACGGAAAAAATGTGCATTTTGACTCGGCCGCTGGGTGACAGAGGCGTTTGCTGCACGACTGGGGGGTTCTTTACAATGTCTTCACATGCCTTTATTGTCGTCCACTACTTGTATGTGTCTAAATTTTCCTTGTCTACAACAAATAAAAAATAAAAAATAAATAAAAAAAACAAGAACAAAAAGCTGAAATAAAGGTCAAGGCCAACAAAAAGTCTATCTTAAATTATGTCTATTGGTTTATATCTCCAATTTACACATTTTAATTATTGTAACACTTAAAACTGTTGTAACTTTGATTGGTGTTCAGAAGAAGCAATAACTATATTCAGGTGAGGATCTCATTTATTGTTGACGAAAATTAGGCAGGTTCTTCCCTCTTTATCTGCCTCTCTTACCCTCTTTATTTCTTGTTATTTTACTGATTGTTATCAATACCCATCTTTATTTTTTATATTTTTTATTTTTTTACCTTAGGAATTTTTACTATTTCTTATTTAAAACATTATGATTTTTTTCATTTAAGCATTTTAGTTGAATTTAGACTCTTACCGAGTCTAGGATAGGCTAGTCTATAACTAAGGCCTTGGGCTTGTTTTTAGGACTTGGCTTTAGTGTGTGTGTTTTCTTTTCCTTTTTTTTTTAATTAGGACTAATTGTTATTATTAGCATTATACTTTTTTTTTTGTTTTCCAAGAGTAGCAGATATCTCGGAGAAGATGATAACATGACAAAGAATGGCAGAGTGGCCGAATCCCCAACCAAAGTCGGAAGTTTTGACAGCTAGCAGATTTGTTGGAATTGTTAGGGTAAGACAGATTTGGAATTTTGGAGGACAGAGGAAGAATCTTTCTTAGGCCTTTCGTTTCACACTAGGTTTTTTTTTTCAAATAATTTGTTGAACCAAAAAAAAGGGGGGGTTCAACAGGGTGAAGTTAAGCCCAAAAGCAACTAGTGTTGATACTGTAACTTGGTTCCTTAAGAACTACGGTAACTAGGATATGTAGGTGACCTATTTACAAAAAAACTTGTTGTGATCAAAGGTCCTTTTAAAATTTTAAGTTCCAATAAGGTCCTCTTCGTTCCATATGTGGCCTTACACCGTTAAAATTAGGACCGGCAATATGGGTCACGACACGATGACACGACTCGAAAACGACACGAATTTTGCGAATTAGGGTTGAGAAAAAAGAGGTTCGGGTCAGAATTGGGTCGACTTGAAATTGACACAAAAAATACTGATCAATTTCGGGTTGGACCCGCCTAACCCGAACACGATACGAAACTCGTAAAAAACTAAAAAATACATATATTTTTCATTTCATATTTTAAATTTTATTATGAACTTGTGATATCATGATAGTTATACTCAAAATCTTATACTATTATTTGCTTAATTTCAATGGATGTTATTGTAATTTAGTGTGTTATGAATTTTAAGTTATTTCTGATATGTAAAAAATTAAATAAAAGTATACAATTTTCGTGTCAATTTCGGATTCACGGGTCAATTTAGTGTCACGGGTCATTTTCGGGTCGTGTCGTGTTCGTGTTGCGGTTTTTAAAAAATTCCGTGTCATGGGTCGTGTTCGGGTTGACTGCCAAATTTAAAAAAAACGATAAAAACACGACACGTGACACAAATTGCCACCCCTAGTTAAAATATCCAATTCTTAAAGTCCATTCGATTCCATACATGATCATTCACCGTGCAAATCATCCAAATAAAAAAAAAAAAAAAAACTAAGCGAAATCAAATTATCTCAAAAGAAGTCATTTACCTTCAAATATAAAGACAAAACCTACAAATTCCATTATGGAATTTTTCAAATCCAAATTACCAAACCCAAATTTAAACTACAAGTGGCTTAATCCTTCATTGGGGTATGTAGACAACTCGGTTAAATTCACCGAGCTCAGCTACAATTTAAAACGAATACCAATGCCCCCCAACAAATCTTTTAGGCTCCGTTTGATAGGAAGGATGGAGCGAGTTGGAGGGATGAAGAGAGTTGGAGGGATAGAGAGTAAGAAGGATTGAGAGGATTATAGTAATCCTTCATATTGTTTGGTGTGAGTAAAGGAGAATTGAAAGGATGAATGATAACTGTTTTTCCAATTACTATATTGTCCATTTTATTTATTTGGTAATAATTTCTTTTAGGGGTAAAATAGACTTTTAGTTTTAAAGTTGCATGGATTGGTTGTATCCTTTGATTAATGGAAGGTTCCAAATTGGTGGGCCCGGAGGGAGACTCACTCTCTCTTCTCATCCATCCAACTAAACAAGAGAATTGTTCTCTCCCCCCACCCTTCCCCCTCCCTCCATCTCTCCATCCTACTAAATACACTCTTAATTCCACTTAAGAGCCATTCACTGTGAAATTTTCCAAATCTAAATCTCCAAATCTAAATTTGAACTACAATTGGCGTGATCTCTCATTGGTGTATGTAGGCAACTCAGTTAAATTTGTTGAGCTCAACTATAATTTCAAACCAATATCAATCTATCCCACAGAACCAACGGCTTTTCTTTTCCCTTTATCAAGGGACTATAGTTAAGAGATTATTCTTGTAATTTTGAGTAGTGGTACTTAAAAGTAATAAATTTAGGCTTATAAGGCCTAAATTTATTATTTTGGACAATGAGAGAAATCTTTCTTATGTAGAATAGTCTATAACTAAAGCTTTAGGTTGGTTACTTGGATTGGGCTTTAGCTTTTAACATTAGTACTAATTACTAATTGTTTTTGTTAGCATTAGGGTTTTTATCGATTGTGTAAATAATTTAGGCTAACTAGGACACCTAGTTTGACTAGGATAGACTAGTTAAATACAAGTATGTTTTGGAACTCAACTTGAGTTTTGTTTTTTTCTTTTTGAATTGGTACTACTTACTATTTGATATTATAAGCATTAGGATTTTTATCTATCAAGTATTTTAGTTTAATTATGAATTTTAGTTAGACTAGGATAAGCTAGTCTATAACTAAGGGCTTTTATTTAGGACTTGACGTGAGTGTTTAATATTACTAAACTCATTAGTAATTTGGGATTCTGTTTGTACTTTTAATCCCTGGGCTGTTTATTTGTTTTGTTTTGTTCTCTTCTGAGTGATTGGTGGATGTCTCGTCCCCTTTTGTATGTTTCTAGTTACTTTATTTTTTAATACAATTTTTCGTTTCTTATAAAAAAAATATTAGTACTCATTAGTCATTACTAATTGTTATTTATTAGCATTAGGATTTTCATCTATTATGTACGAGCATTTTAGTTGAATTTACTGAGACTAAGATGGATTAGTCTATAATTAAGGCCTCGGGCCTTTCATTTCGTGCTAGTTTTTCCATTAACTATAAATGGAATTGTTGTGAATGGTTAGTTTAATTCCAGAATGTTTTTCTGAATATCCTATCTAGTTTCTAATTGAAGGCCTTGGGCCTTTCATTTCGTTTCTAGCCTTTTCCATTAATTATGAATGGAATTGTAGCTAATAGGTTTTTATAATTTAGCATGGAAGTATGAGTTTACCAAATTCCTGATGCGTCAAGTGGTACCTGACTTGGATTCACCTAGAGGGTTTTTTTTAGGGTTAATTTCAATAATAACACTTTTGAATAAATGATTATTAATTTTAGTATCACTTTTGTATACTTTCACAATTAGCATTGTTACGTTAACAGTGTGAGGTAAAATGACTTCTATGCCACTTATATCAAAATTATCATTTAAAAGCACCTCAAAGAAACTCTCAACTCTCTCCTGCCCATTATCTCTATCTACACCCCATTTTCAGCTCTCTCTCTCTCAAGTTTGGCCTCTCTCTCTACTCGGTCTCTCTCTTCCATCTCTATCTACACCCCATTTTCAGCTCTCTATCTCTCTCTCTCTCTCAAGTTTGGCCTCTCTCTCTACTCGGTCTCTCTCTTCCCTACGCCCTCATACCCTCGTCGCCAATACTCCGGTTGTGCACAGATTGAGGTTGGTACACAACTTTTTTTTTGTTTTTCTTTCATTTTTGTCTTTTTAAATTTATTTTTCGGGAGACTTAGTATATAGAACTTGAAAAAAATGACTGAGTTGAACTTAATGTGATAGGAATTTAAAATATCTTTCGTCAATTTGAGATTTTGGATGGTTTATAACTCATATGTAAACTGATTGTAACGACCAACATATCAAAAACATAGTTGACCTTAGGAATCATAGTATTATGACTCATAGTGTTATATGTCCGGTCATAATACTATGACTAGTCAGTCATAATAGTATGAGTCATTATCTATGAGTCAAATTATAACAATATGAGTCAAAATGGTCGGTCATAGTATTATGACCGTAAGGCAGTCATAGTGATATGACCGTACGGTCATAATATTATGACTGAAATGACTCATAGTGTTATGACTGACACACTATGACTGCCTTATGACCGGCCATTACACAGTGTTATGACTAGTCATTTCTAATGACTCGATGACGACTAGGAGTAATTGCATGTTGATTAACAGTTATTGTTTTTAAAATTATTTAGGAATGGTTGCTGGATTGAACGTCTTCATCAAGTACAATGGATATTGGGACTGTGCTTCGAGATACGTCGGTTGTAAAATGAAGGGGATATTGGTCCCCACCAACACAACTTATATTGATCTTATAGATTTGGTGAGAAATGTGCTTGGGATTCGGCCACAAGAAAAAAGTTTTTCCTTAAGATATGTTGTTGAAGATGGGGAAGCTCCTGTGAAGATATCGTCTGATTATGATGTCACATTCTATCAACGACATCTCTTCCTCCAAAGCCTTTCTTTTCTTCTAAGCCTTTCTTTTCTTGTGCGGTCACATTACTATGACCTAGGGTCAAAATGTTGTGACCGCAAGGTAGTCGCACTATGAGCCTGACAATTGTGCGGTCACATTACTATGACCGAAGGTCATAATGCTATGACCGCAGGCTCATCAGTTAGACAATCGCACTATGTGCTTGCCTGCCTAATAGGTGGTCATAGTAATTATGACCGTCGGTCATATTACTATGACCACACGATGTGCCTGTCTTATGACCGGTCATAATAAAATTACTAAGCGGTCATAATGATATGACTGGCCATCAGGCAGAGTCACAGACCAAAGAAGGAGCACAATAAGAATTCAATGACCCCCAAAAATTTTAAATAACCGACCTTATCTACTTTTATCTCCTCCTCCAAAGCCTTTCTTTTCTTCTAAGATGACCGAAAATGGTAAAAGAAAAAAAAATAAAGATGTAAGGAAAAAAATAAATAAACAAGAAAAGCCAACAAAGTTTTCACTTTTATCTCGGAATCCGCCATTGACCTCGTTTGTTTCGTGGTTGTGTCTCTGGTGAAGAGGGGGAGGTTTCTTCTGTTCGTTCTTCTCCGATGAAGAGGTTTAGGCGTTGATTTCTCCGGTGAAGGTTCGTCGGTTCTCATCGCGTGATTACGTGGGTTCTCGCTGTCGTGGGTTTTCACTATCGTGGGTTCATCAGTGCTCAAGGTGGTAGACAGGACGGTGGTAGACAGTGGTGGTCGTTAGGGTTTCTTGGTCTCTGTGCACACCCACGTTCGTTCTCCTCCTCCTCTCTCTACTTTTAATATTTGAATTATATAAGCCTTCATAATATATTCAAGGCTTTAAAACCGAAATGGGGCAAAATTGTCATTTAACTCAAGTAAAACCTGCCTAGTCCCACTTTTGCTGACATAGCGATGCTAATTGTGAAAATATACAAAATTAGTACTAAAATTAATAACCATTTACTCAAGAATGTTATTATTGAAATAAACCTTTTTATTTATTTTTTATTTTTTATTTTTTATTTTTTATTTTTTATTTTTTATTTTTTATTTTTTTGTGTTACGATTCTTTAATATTAGGACCTAGAGGGTTTTTTTATTAGTATTTTTTTATTTTTATTTTTATTTTTATTTTTATTTTATGGTTCCGATTCTTTAGCATTAGATCTTTAGTTGAAATAGGACTCTTAATAAGACTAGAATAGACTAATCTAATTAAGGCCTCCGGCCTTTCGTTTATTGCTAGTTTTTTCCATTGATTGTAAACGGAGTCGTCTTTATCTTCCATTAATTCAATTCGTTGCTAGCGTTTTCTCCGGCCTTTCGTTTCTTGCTAGTTTTTTCCATTAATTATAAACGGAGTCGTCTTTATCTTCCATTAATTCAATTCGTTGCTAGCGTTTTCCATTAATTATAGATGGAATTGTAGCGATTAAGTAGTTATATTTCAAAATGGAATTTTGAGTTTTTTCATCCTAATTTCTAATGCATCAAGTCGTATTTGAGCCCTTGGATGAGGAGATTGATGGTAGGGACGCTCAGTAAGATTAGGAGAATGTTTACTCTTACTTAATAGAATTTATTTTTTTAGTATATATGTTAGTTTACTAATTCGTCTTAAAAATTTAAACTGTTAGAAGGTGAGTCAATAATAATTTTATATTTTAATATTTTCCCTGACATGTGGGCTGAATAATAAGTAATTGTGTGAGTAAATTAATTAAAAAGCTCAACACGTGAATATTTAAATCCGATATATATTAAAGACAACACATGACAATTTTAAATGGAAATAAAGAGTGTAATTACGGGAGTTTGAATTTAAGACCCCATGTTTTGATACTATATTAATTTATCAATTCATCTCAAAAATTTAAACTGTTAAGAAATAAACCAATAATAATTTTATATTTAACACTATAAATAAGGATTTAGATTTTGAAACATTGAGAACGTTCAATGAACATAATGTTTTTCTTGATTATTTTTATCCCAACTTTTATTACGTCATGGGGTATATTGAAATATCTTTGTTGTAGGTCAAATGAGTAGTTTAAATAAATCTATTGCTTTAATTTGCAGGAACATGCGTGTCTGTCTAAGCGTTCAAGTTCCAAAAGCTGTCAAGCTAGCTTGGAAGGTAATTGATTTTCCTAATTCTTTTTTTTTATTATTATTAAATCATTCTAAAATGCATCTCATTTTTGGGTTTTGTTGCTTCTTCTGTTTGGTTCACACGCTTCGGAATGCTACTGCAGCCCAAATGTGTTTGCAAAAATTTTAGTCATGTTTCAAAAAAGATTTTTTATTTTGAGGTATAGGTTTTCTTAAAAGCTAGAATTTGTAGCTTCAGTTTGTTGATAACGAGAAGAAAAATGTCAATTTTAAATCTTAGAATGAAGGAAAAGGTTAATTTTGGGCGAAAAAGGAAGAAAGTTTAATTTTTAAGGAAGAAAAATGTTTTATCTTTTAGTGCTTATTGAATTTTCTTTTTAGGCGGTCAAAGAGTGGGATGAAGACTGATAGTTATTTCATAAGAGGGCAGTACTGTTTTGGACAATGAGAAAAATCTTTCATAAAGATTAGATGGATAGAAGAAATCTTTCTAATGTAATGATTATAACTAAGGCTTTAGGTTTGTTACTAGGGTTCGGCTTTAGTTTTTTACATTAGGACTAATTACTAATTGGTATTGTTAGCATTAGAATTTTTATCTATTGCGTAATGGTTTTAGGTTAATTAGGACTCTTAGTTAGACTAGAATTGACTAGTCAAACATAAGTATGTTTTTGGAACTCAAACTTGAAAATTTTGAATTGTTACTCTTTACTATTTGGTCCTAGTTAGCATTAGGATATTTGTCTATCAAGTATTTTAGTTTAGTTAGGGATATTAGTTAGATTAGGATACACTAATCTAGAACTAAGGCTCGTCATTAGGGCTCAGTGTAAGTTTTTCTATGAGGACTCTTTACTATTTGTTATTATTGGCATTAGGATTTGTATCTATTTAAGTGTAAGTATTTTGGTTGAATTAGGACTCTTAATGAGGCTATTATAGACTGGTCTATAATAAAGGCTTAAGCCTTTCGTTTCACATTGGGTTTTTCTCTAACTTTCTTTAATCAAATAATTTGTTGAACCAAAAAAGGGCGGGTGGTCAACTGGGTGAAGTAAAGTCCAAAAGTATACGCTGACTTGGTTTAAGGCTTAAGCCTTTCGTTTCACATTGGGTTTTTCTCTAACTTTCTTTAATCAAATAATTTGTTGAACCAAAAAAGGGAGGGTGGTCAACTGGGTGAAGTAAAGTCCAAAAGTATACGCTGACTTGGTTCCTTAAGAACTATTGTAACTAGGATACGAAACTTGGTTCCTTACGAACTATTGTGACTAGGATACGAAACTTGTTGTTGCCTAATCAAAGGTCCTCTTAAAAATTTAAGTTCCAAAAAGGGTCCTCTCCGTTCGATATATGGTCTTACATCATTAAAATATCCAATTCTAAAAAGTCCTGTCGATTCCATGGTCATTCACCGTGGAATCATCCAAACAGAAAACAAATAAACAAATTGAAATCAAATTATCTCAAAAGAGGTCATTCACCTTCAAGTTTAAAGACAAAACCTACAAGTCCCATATAAGGTCAATTCCAGTTAAAAGTGATTCATTGTGGAATTTTCCAAATCCAAATCATTAAATTTGAACTACAAATGGCTTATCCCTTATTGTGGTATGTAGACAACTCAGTTATACTCGCTAAGCTCAGCTACAATTTAAAATCAATACCAATCCCCCCACAAATCTTTTAATTCCACTTAAGAGTCATTCCCTGTGAAATTTTCTAAACCCAAATTTAAACTATAAGTGGCTTGATCTCTCATTGGGGTATGTAGGCAGCTTAGTTAAATTCGTTGAGCTTAGCTACAATTTCAAACCAATATCAATCCCTCCCACATAATCAAAGGATTTTCTATTCCCTTGTACCAAGAGACTATAGTTAAGAGATTATTCTTATTATTTTGAGTGGCGGTACTTAATAAGTAATAAACTCCTATGCT
The DNA here is from genome assembly GCF_000414095.1 of Morus notabilis. Classification (NCBI taxonomy): domain Eukaryota; kingdom Viridiplantae; phylum Streptophyta; class Magnoliopsida; order Rosales; family Moraceae; genus Morus; species Morus notabilis. The sequence continues at coordinate 175,872 of NW_010363328.1, forward strand.
TTCAAGTACTAACGTAGGTAAAATTATGTTATAAGGTATTTGTGTTAGTTTTTTTCCATTAATGAATTCTATTGTTCTGAAATGGTTAGTTTTTACCTCTTCTACATCTAAATATTGTCTTTCATTTTAATTTTTTGTAAATGCATGCTTTTGGACTTATTGTATCGTTTGAGGTGGCTATGTATGGTTTAGGTCTGATTACCAACATAATGATAATCAATTGATTGGTTCTGAGGATAACTAATCAATGTTTTTTGCTGTAAGTATATTGTATCGTTCGTTTCCTTTATTGTTTGTCTTCTCCTCCTCCTCCTTCTTTTGACGTCGTTTTGGTGCTGCTCGTTTGGTTTATTTTTACATTCCTTATTAGGTGGTTTGCATGTCAGCTAGTCTTTCGAGGTTGCAGTTTTACTCTAATTCAATAAGCGGTAACATTTTTTTTATGATTTTTTTTTTATTTTGTCTTTAAAAAATAAAATAAAATAAAAATAACGTCAAAAATTATGAAATTTTACAGACACGATCCTCACATTTTTCATGGCAAACTTGCAAAAAATAGCCTCAAAAAATGACAAAGAAAAAAAAGAAAAACGCTGTCAAAAAGACCCCAGCCCGCGTAGTGGGCCCCCCAGGGGCCGGGATGGGTAAAAAATTTATATTTTTATTTATGTTCTGCATTCTAAAATTAATATACGATTTTTAGGAATTAATGCAACAAGCGGTACCATTTTTTGATGAATATTCTACGTTTAACAATTTCCATTATTTTTCATCTTTAAAAAATACAATAAAATAAAAATGACGTCCAAAAATTATGAAATTTTACAGACACGATCTTTACATTTTTCTGGGTATGCCTGCAAAAAAATGGCCACAAAAAAATGACAAGAAAAATGTAAAATGTTGTCAAAAAGCCCCCGCCTCGCGTCATGGGGCGCCCAAGGGTATTTATGTTTTACATTCTAAAATTAATATATGATTTTTAAGAATTAATGCAAGAAGTGGTACCATTTTTTGATGAATATTCTATTTTTCATGATTTTCTTCATTTTTCGTTTTTGAAAAATACAATAAAATAAAAATGACGTCAAAAAATTAAGAAATTTTATTGACATGATCCTTACATTTTTCTGGGTATGCCTATAAAAAATGGCCTCAAAAACGATAAAATAATGTAAAACGTTGTCAAAAATGTCCCGCCCCGTGTAGTGGGATGCCCAGGAGACGAGATGGGTAAAAACTTTACATTTTACATTCTTAAATTAATATACTATTTTTAGGAATTAATGCAATAAGCGGCACCATTTTTTGATAAGTATTCTATTTTTTTATGATTTTCTTTATTTTTAATCTTTGAAAAACAAAATAAAATAAAATAAAAACGACGTCAAAAAATTATGAAATTTTATAGACACGATCCTTACATTTTTCTGGATATGCCTGCAAAAAATGGCCTCAAAAAATTATAAAGTAATATAAAACGCTGTCAAAAATGCCCTGCCCCACATAATGGAGTGCCCAGGGGCCGAGATGGCTAAAAACTTTACATTTTTATTTATATTTTGCGTTCTAAAATTAATATAGTATTTTTTAGGAATTAATGCGACAAGCAACACCATTTTTAGGAATATTCAATTTTTTATGATTTTCTTTACTTTTAAAATAAAATAAAATAAAATAAAAACGACGCCAAAAAATTATGAATTTTACATACCCGATCCTCACATTTTTCTTGGCATGCCTCCAAGAAATTGCCTCAAAAAATGATGAAAAAAAAAAGAAAAACGTTGTCAAAAAGCCCCGGCCCGTGTAGTGGGGCATGCTGGGGACGAGATAGGTAGAAAATTTACATTTTTATTTATCTTTTGCATTCTAAAATTAATATACAATTTTTCAGAAAATAATGCAACAAGCGACACCATTTTGTGATGAATATTCTATTTTTTATGATTTTCTTTTTTTTCATCTTTGAAAAATAAAAGAAAAAAAACGACGTCAAAAAATTATGAAATTTTGCATACACGATCCTAGTGCTGGAACTTTGGACGGGCCGCCCGCGACCGCCCGAAAAGCCCGAGGATTTGCCCGAGCCCGAACCCGACCCGCCCGAGATTTTGGGGCCGCCCGCCCGAGCCCGAATTTCACCTTGAACGGGCCGCGGGCTTGTATTCGGCGGCCCGAGCCCGCCCGAATTGCCTGAATTTTTTAAACTTTTTTTTTAATATTAAGTTATTTATATATATATTAGTATTACAATTTATATATATATATATTATATTTATATATATATTAAATTTGAAATGAACACACGAACTATATAAAAAAATTATTTCTTTATTAATTTTTAAATTTGTAATTCATGATTGCCTCATTAAAAACCTTACCAAGAAAAACCCAATTGGGATAAAAACTTGGCAAGGAAAAAAGAGTGCAATCATTTTGTGACGAATTACAAATTGTACAAACTTACATTGTTTATTAAATTACAAATACAATGTAAAAAGTAAATA
>NW_010363328.1:179731-193799 GCF_000414095.1 Morus notabilis
TCGGGCAAGTCGGGCAGGCGGGAAAAATTCGGGCAAAATTCAAAAATTCGGGCTTCGGGTCGGGCAATTCGGGCACACCCAACTTTCGGGCAATTTTCGGGTCGGGCAGTTCGGGCTTGGTCGGAAAAATGCAAAAAAATCCCGGCGGACGGTGGTATACGGTGGTTAGACGGTGGCGGGCAAGGGTGGACATGTCAAATCCGGGCTGCCCGAGCCCGAACCCGAATTTCTTGCTTGGACGGGAGGGAATTGGGCCGGCCCGCCCGAGCCCGAAAAAATTCGGGCTTCGGGCGGCCCGCCGACCCGAAGTTCCAGCACTACACGATCCTCACATTTTTTCTGGACATGTCTGCAAAAAATGACCTAAAAAAATAACAAAAAAAAGTAAAACACTATCAAAAAGCCCAATCCCGCATAGTGGGGTGCCCAGGGGCCGAGATGGGTCAAAAATGTACATTTTTATTTATCTTTTGCATTCTAAAATTAATATACGATTTTTAAAAATTAATGCAACAAGCAACACTATGTTTTAATGAATATTCTATTTTTTTTATTTTCTTTATTTTTCTTATTTGAAAAATAACATAAATGAAAATGACCTCAAAAAACTATGAAATCTGGAGACACGATCCTTACATTTTTCTGGGTAAGCCTGCAAAAAAACGCCTCTAAAAATGACAAAATAATGTAAAACGCTGCTAAAAAACCCCCACCCCGCATAGTGGGCACACAGGGACCGGGATGGGTCAAAAACTTGCATTTTTATTTATGTTTTGCATTCTAAAATGAATATATGCTTTTTTAGAATTAATGCAACAAGCGACACAATTTTGACGAATATTCTATTTTTTATGATTTTCTTTATTTTTCGTCTTTGAAAAATGAAAATAAAATAAAAACAACATCAAAAAGTTATGAATTTTCCAGACACAATCCTTATGTTTTTATGGCATGCCTGCAAAAAATAGCCTCAAAAAATGACAAAAAAAGTAAAACACCGCCAAAAAGCCCCCGCCCCGCATCGTGGGGCGCCCAGGGGCCGGGATGGGTCAAAAATTTACATTTTGATTTAGATTTTGTATTCTAAAACTAATATATAATTTTTAGGAATTAGTGCAACAAGCGGCACCTTTTTTTGCTGAATATTCTATTTTTTATGATTTTCTTTCTTTTTCGTCTTTGAAAAATAAAATAAAATAAAAATGACGTCAAAAAATTATAAAATTTTGCAGACATGATCCTCACATTTTTCTTGGTACACCTGCAAGAGATTGCCTCAAAAATAATGAAAAAAAAAAAGAAAACCGCGGTCAAAAAGCCCCGGCCCGCGTAGTGGGGAGCGCAGGGGACGAGATAGGTAGTAAAATTTACATTTTTATTTGTCTTTTACATTCTAAAATTAACACACGATTTTAGGGAAATAATGCAACAAGTGACACCATTTTTTAATGAATATTCTTTTTTTTATCATTTTCTTTTTTTTTGCACTTTTAAAAATAAAATAAAAACGACGCAAAAAATAGTAAAACGCTGTCAAAAAGCCCTCCCCCCTTGTATTGGGGCGTCTAGGGGACGAGATCGGTCAAAATTTTACATTTTTATTTATCTTTTACATTCTAAAATTAATGTACAATTTTTAGGAATTAATGCAACAAGCGGCACCATTTTTTGATGAATATTCTATTTTTTATGATTTTTTTATTTTTTGTTTTTGAAAAATACAATAAAATAAAAACAACGTCAAAAAATTATGAAATTTTATAGACACGATCCTTACATTTTTCTGGGTGTGCCAGCAAAAAGTGGCCACAAAAAAAGATAAAATAATGCAAAACGCTATCAAAAATACCCCGCCCCGCGTAGTGGGGTGCGCAGGGGCCAAGATGGGTAAAAATTTTACATTTTTGTTTATATTTTGCATTCTAAAATTAATATACTATTTTTTAGAAATTAATGCAACAAGCGGCACCATTTTTTTGACGAATATTCTATTTTTTATAAATTTCTTTATTTTTCATCTTTAGAAAATAAAATAAAATAAAAACGACATAAAAAAATTATGAAATTTTGAGGACACGATCCTCACATTTTTCTAGGTGTGCCTTCAAAACCATGACAAAAAAAAAAGAAAAACACTATGAAAAAGCCCCCGCCCCGCATAGTGGGGCGCCCAGCGGCCAAGTGGTCAAAAATTTACTTATTATTTATGTTTTGCATTCTAAATTTAATTTACGATTTTTTAGAATTAATGGAACAAGCGGCACCATTTTTTGATAAGTTTTCTATTTTTTATGATTTTTTTTTATTTTTCATCTTTAAAAAATAAAATAAAAACGATGTCAAAAAATTTGAAATTTTACAGACACGATTCTTATATTTTTCTGGGCATGCCTGGAAAAAATGACCATAAAAATTAACAAAGAAAAAGTAAAACGCTGTCAAAAAGCGCCCGCATTGCGTGGTGGGGAGCCCAGGGGCCGAGATGGGTTAAAAATTTACATTTTTATATATGTTTTGTATTCTAAAATTAATGTACGATTTTTAGGGATTAATGCAACAAGTTGACCCATTTTTTGATGAACATTCTATTTTTTATTATTTTCTTTATTTTCATTTTTGAAAAATACAATAAAATATAAACGACGTCAAAAAATAACGAAATAATGTAAAACGCTGTCAAAAATATCCCGCCCCACATAATGGGGATCCCAGGGGCCGAGATGGATAAAAACTTTACATTTTTATTAATATTTTGCATTCAAAAATTAATATACTATTTTTAGGAATTAATGCAACATACGACACCATTTTTAGGAATATTTAATTTTTTATGATTTTCTTTATTTTTCATCTGTGAAAAATTAAATAAAATAAAAATGACGTCAACAAATTATGAATTTTGAAGACACAATCCTTATATATTTCTAGGTTTGCCTGAAAAACAAAAGCCGCAAAAAATGACATAAAAAGGAAAACACTGCCAAAACCCCCCACCCTGCGCCTTGGGGCGCCCAGGGGCCGATATGGGTAAAAAATTTACATTTTGATTTATGTTTTGTATTCTAAAACTAATATACGCTTTTTAGGAATTAGTGCAACAAGCGGCACATTTTTCTGAATATTTAATTTTTTATGATTTTCTTTATTTTTTGTCTTTGAAAAATAAAATAAAATAAAAACGACGTCAAAAAATTATGAAATTTTGCAAACCCAATCCTCACATTTTTCTTGGCATGCTTACAAGAAATAGCCTAAAAAATGATGAAAAAAAAATAAAAACGTTGTTAGAAAGCCCTGGCCTGCGAAGTGGGGCGCGCAGGGGACGGAATAGGTGGAAAATTTACATTTTTATTTAGCTTTTGCATTCTAAAATTAATATATGATTTTTAGGAAATAATGCAACAAGTGACACTATTTTTTTTTACGAAAATTCTATTTTTTATGATTTTCTTTTTTTCATCTTTGAAAAATAAAATAAAAAACAAACAGCGTCAAAAAATTATGAAATTTTGTAAACACGATCCTCACATTTTTCTGGGCATGCCTACAAAAAATGGCCTTAAAAATTGACAAAAAAAGTAAAACATTGTCAAAAAGCCCCCACCTCGCGTGGTTCCCGCCTAGGGGCTGGGATGGGACAAAAATATATATTGTTATATATGTATTGCATTCTAAAATTAATATACAATTTTTAGGGATTAATGCAACAAGTGTACCCATTTTTTGATGAATATTCTATTTTTTATGATTTTCATTATTTTTCGTTTGTCAAAAATAAAATAAAATAAAAATGACTTCAAAAAATTATTAAATTTTATAGACACGATCCTTATATTTTTCTAGGCATGCCTGCCAAAAACAGCCTCAAAAAATTACAAAAAAAAAAGTAAAACGCTATCAAAAAGCCCCGTCCTGCGTGGTGGGGCGCCCAGGGGCCGGGATGGGTCAGAAACGTACATTTTTATTTAGCTTTTGCATTTTCAAATTAATATACGATTTTTAAGAATTAATGCAACAAGCAGCACTATTTTTTAATGAATATACTCTTTTTTACGATTTGCTTTATCTTTCTTATTTGAAAAATAAAAAAAGTGAAAACGACCTCAAAAAATTATGAAATCTAGAGACACGGTCCTTGCATTTTTCTGGGTAAACCAGCAAAAAAATGCCTCAAAAATGACAAAAAAAAAAGTAAAACGCTACTAAAAAGCCCCCACCCCGCATAGTTGGGCGCACAGGGGCCGGGATGGGTAAAAAATTTACATTTTTATTTAGGTTTTGCATTCTAAAATGAATATATGATTTTTTGGAATTAATACAACAAGCGCACCATTTTTAGGAATATTTTATTTTTTATGATTTTCTTTATTTTTCGACTTTGAAAAATAAAAAAATAAAAATGACGTTAAAAAGTTATGAATTTTTCAGACACGATCCTTATATTTTTCTGGGCATGCCTGCAAAAAATAGCCTAAAAAAATGACCAAAACAAAACACTACCAAAAAGCACCCGCCCCGCGCCGTGGGGCGCCCAAGGGCCAGGATGAGTCAAAAATTTACATTTTTATTTATGTTTTGTATTCTAAAACTAATATACGATTTTTAGGGATTAGTACAACAAGCGCCACCTTTTTTTTGCTGAATATTCTATTTTTTATGATTTTCTTTAGTTTTCATCTTTTAAAAATAAAATAAAATAAAAATGACGTCAAAAAATTATGAAATTTTGCAGACATGATCCTCACATTTTTCTTAGCATGCTTGCAAGAATTTGCCTCAACAAATGACGGAAAAAAAAAAAAAAGAAAAACGCTGTCAAAAAGCCTCGGCCCACGTAGTGGGGCACGCAAGGGATGGGATAGGCAGTAAAATTTACATTTTAAGTTATGTTTTGCATTCTAAAATTAACATACGATTTTGGGGAAAGAATACAAGAGGCGACACCATTTTTTGATGATTATTCTATTTTTTATCATTTTCTTTTTTTCATCTTTTAAAAATAAAATAAAAATGACATAAAAAAATTATGAAAATTTTGAAGCACGATCCTTATATTTTTTTAGCCATGCGTGCAAAAAATGGACTCAAAAATAGTAAAACGATGTCGAAAAGCCCTCCCCTCGCTTAGTGGGGCGCCCAGAGGCCGGGACGAGTCAAAATTTTACATTTTTTTTTATCTTTTACATTATAAAATTAATGTACGATTTTTAGGAATTAATGCAACAAGTGGCTCTATTTTTTTATGAATATTCTATTTTTGTGATTTTCATTATTTTTGGTATTTGAAAAATAAAATAAAATAAAAATGACAACAAAACATTTTGAAATTTTGCAGGCACAGTCCCTAAATTTTTGTTGGCATGCCTGCAAAAAATGACCTAAAAAAATGACAAAAAAAAAAAAGAAAAACACTGTCAAAAAGTCCCGATCAGCGTAGTGTGCGCCCAAGGGCCGGGATGGGTCAAAAATTTATATTTTTATTTATCTTTTACATTCTAAAATTAATATATGATTTTTTGGAATGAATACAACAAGCAGCACCATTGTTTAATGAATATTTTATTTTTTATCGTTTTCTTTATTTTTCATATTTGGAAAATAAAATAAAATAAAAAAGAACACAAAAAATTACGAAATTTTGCAGACACGATCCTCACATTTTTCTAGGTATGCCTGCAAGAAATGGCCCCAAAAAATAACCAAAAAAAAAAAAAGAAAAACACTGACAAAAAGCCCCGGCCCGCGTTGTGGGCCACGCAAGGGCTGGGATGTGTAAAAATTTTACATTTTTATTTATGTTTTACATTTTAATATTAATATACAATTTTTAGGAATTAATGAGACAAACGGCACCATTTTTTAATGAATATTCTATATTTTATGATTTTCTTTATTTTTGGTCTTTTAAAAATAAAATAAAAATGACTTTAAAAAATTATGAAAATTTGCAGACACGATCGTTATATTTTTCTAGGCATGCGGGCAAAAAATGGTCTCAAAAAATGACAAAAAACGCAAAACATTGTCAAAAAGCCGCTACCCCGCGTAGTGGGGCGCCCAGGGGCTGGGATGAGTCAAAATTTCACATTTTGATTTATCTTTTGCATTCTGAAATTAGTATACACTTTTTAGAAATTAATGCAACAAGCGGCACCATTTTTTGATGAATATTCTATTTTTTTATTTTCTTTATTTTTGGTCTTTAAAAAACTAAAATAAAATAAAAACGACGTCAAAACATTTTAAAACTTTGCAGACCCGGCCTTACAATTCTTTGGGAATATATTCAAAAAATGGCTTCAAAAAAATAACAAAAAGAAAGAAAAACGCTGTCAAAAAGCCTCGGTCCGTGTAGTGGCCCCAACGGCTGGGATGGGTCAAAACTTTATAGTTTTTTTATCCTTTGCATTCTAAAATTAATATACGCTTTATAGGAATTAATGCAACAAGAAGCGCCATTTTTTAATGAATATTTTATTTTTTTATGATTTTCTTTATTTTCACATTTCAAAAATAAAATAAAATAAAAATGACTTCAAAAAATTATGAAATTTTGCAAACGAGATCCTCACATATTTCTTGGCATGCCTACAAGAAATGGCATCAAAAAATAAAAAAAAAAAAGAAGAAAAATGCTGTCAAAAAGCCCCGCCCCGCGTAGTGGGGCGTCTAGGCGACAGGATGGGTAAAAAATTTACAATTTTATTTATCTTTTGCATTCTAAAATTAACATATGATTTTTAAGAATTAATGCAATTAGCGACACTATTTTTTCATAATATTTTATTTTTTATGATTTTCTTTATTTTTAGTATTTTAAAAATAAACTAAAATAAAAACGACCACATAAAATTATGAAATATTGCAGCCAGGATTCCTATATTTTTGTGGGCATGCGTCAAAAAGTGCCCTAAAAAAATGATAAAAAAAAGTAAAACGCTGTCAAAAAGCCCCGGCCCGCGTAGTGGGGTGCCCAGGGGTCGCGCTGGGTAAAAAATTTACATTTTTATTTATGTTTTGAATTCTAAAATTAATGTACAATTTTTAGGAATTAATGCAACAAGAGGCACCATTTTTTGATGAATATTCTATTTTTATGATTTTCTTTAATTTTGGCCCTTGAAAAATAAAATAAAATAAAAATGACGACAAAAAAATTTAAAATTTTGTAGACACGATCCTTGCATTTTTCTGGGCATGCTTGCAAAAAATAATAAAAAAAAAGTAAAACGGTGTCAAAAAAAACCCCCACCCCGCCTAGTGGGGCGCCTAGGGGCCGGGATGGGTCAACATTTTACATTTTTATTTATGTTTTTCATTCTAAAATTGATATACAATTTTTAGGAATTATTGTAATAAGCAGCACCATTTTTTGATGAACATTCTATTTTTTTATTTTCTTTTTTTTTGAATTTGAAAAATAAAATAAATAAATAACGACTTCAAAATATTATGAAATTTTTCAGACACGATCCTCACATTTTTCTTGGCATGCCTCCAAGAAATGGCCTCAAAAAATGACCCAAAAAACAAAGAAAAACACTGACAAAAAGCCCCGGCCTCCGTTGTGGGGCGCCCAGGGGCCGGGATGGGTAGAAAATTTACATTTTTATTTATGTTTTACATTCTAATATTAATATACAATTTTTAGGAATTAATGACACAAGCGGCACCATTTTTTGATGAATATTATATTTTTTATGATTTTCTTTATTTTTGGTCTTTTAAAAAAAATAAAAATGACTACAAAAAATAATGAAATTTTGCAGACACGATCGTTATATTTTTCTGGGCATGCGGGCAAAAAATGGCCTCAAAAAATGACAAAAAAACGTAAAACACTGTCAAAAAGCCGCTGCCCCGCGTAGTGGAGCGTCCAGGGGCCGGTATGAGTCAAAATTTCACATTTTGATTTATCTTTTGCATTCTGAAATTAATATACACTTTTTAGGAATTTATGCAACAAGCGGCACCATTTTTTGATGAATATTCTATTTTTTTATTTTCTTTATTTTTGGTCTTTAAAAACTAAAATAAAATAAAAACGACATCAAAACATTTTAAAACTTTGCAGACACGGCCTTACATTTCTTTGGGCATGCATTCAAAAAATGGCTTAAAAAAATGACAAAAAAAAGAAAAACGCTGTCAAAAAGCCCCGGTCCGCGTAGTGGCCCCAAGGGCCGGGATGGGTCAAAACTTTATAGTTTTTTTTTATCCTTTGCATTCTAAAATTAATATACGATTTATAGTAATTAATGCAACAAGAAGCACCATTTTTTATTGAATATTTTATTTTTTATGATTTTCTTTATTTTCACATTTCAAAAATAAAATAAAATAAAATAAAAATGACTTCAAAAAATTATGAAATTTTGCAAACGAGATCCCCACACTTTTCTTGACATGCCTGCCAGAAATGGCCTCAAAAAATGAAAAAAAAAAAAGAAAAATGCTGTCAAAAAGCCCCGCCCCGGGTAGTGGGGCGCCCAGGCGAAGGGATGGGTTAAAAATTTACAATTTTATTTATCTTTTGCATTCTAAAATTAATATATGATTTTCAAGAATTAATGCAATTAGCGGCACCATTTTTTCATAATATTCTATTTTTTATGATGTTCTTTATTTTTGGTATGTTAAAAATAAACTAAAATAAAAATGACCACATAAAATTATGAAATATTACAGCCACGATTCCTATATTTTTCTGGGCATGCGTACAAAAAGTGGCCTAACAAAATGACAAAAAACGTAAAACGCTGTCAAAAAGCCCCGACCCGCGTACTGGGCCGCCCAGGGACTGCGCTGGGTAAAAAATTTACATTTTTATTTATGTTTGAATTCTAAAATTAATGTACAATTTTAAGGAATTAATGCAACAAGAGGCACCATTTTTTGATGAATATTCTATTTTTATGATTTTTTTAAATTTTGATCTTTGAAAAATAAAATAAAATAAAAATGATGACAAAAAATTTTAAAATTTTGCAGACACGATCTTTACATTTTTCTGGGCATGCTTACAAAAAATAATAAAAAAAAGTAAAACGGTGTTAAAAAAAACCCCCGCCCCGCCTAATGGGGCGCCCAGGGGCCAGGATGGGTCAAAATTTTATATTTTTATTTATGTTTTTCATTCTAAAATTGATATCCAATTTTTAGGAATTAATGCAATGAGCAGCACCATTTTTTGATGAACATTCTATTTTTTTATTTTCTTTATTTTTTGTATTTGAAAAATAAAATAAATAAATAACGAGTTCAAAATATTATGAAATTTTGCAAACACAATTCTCACATTTTTGTTGGCATGCCTCCAAGAAATGGGCTAAAAAATGGACAAAAAAAAAGAAAAACACTGTCAAAAAGCCCCAGGCCGGGTAGTGGGGCGCCCGGGCGTCGGGATAGGTTAAAAATTTACACTTTTATCTATGTTTTGAATTCTAAAATCAATGTATAATTTGTAGGAATTAATGCAACAAGCGGCGCCATTTTTTGATGAATATTCTATTTTTTATGATTTTCTTTATTTTTGCTCTTTGAAAAATAAAATAAAATAAACACAAAGACAAAAAATTTTGAAATTTTACAGACACAATCCCTACATTTTTTTAGGCGTGCCTGCAAAAAATGGCCCCAAAAAATAACAAACAAAAGTAAAACGGTGTAATAAACCCCCGCCCCGCGTAGTGGGGCGGCTAGGGCCGGGATTGGTAAAAAATTTACATTTTTATTTATGTTTTCTATTCTAAAATTAATATATGATTTTTAGGAATTAGTGCAATAAGCGACACCATTTTTTGATGAATATGCTCTTTTTAGCGATTTTTAGAAAAATAAAAATGACATCAAAAATTAAGAAATTTTGCAGACACGATCCTTCGATTTTTCTGGGCATTCCTACAAAAGATGACAAAAAAATAAAACGCTGTAAAAAAGCCCCCACCCCGCGTTGTGGAGCGCCCAGAGGCCGGGATGGGTAAAAAATTTAAATATTTTTCTATGTTTTGTAATCTAAAATCAATGTAAGATTTTTAGGAAGTAATGCAACAAGCAGCACCATTTTTTCATAATATTATCTTCTTTATGATTTTCTTTATTTTTCAACTTTGAAAAATAAAATAAAATACAAAACAATGTCAACAAATTATGAAATTTTACAGATACGATCTTCACATATTTTTGGGCATGCCTGTAAAAAATGGCCGGACAAAATGGTAAAACAAAAAGAAAAACAGTGTCAAAAAGCCTTGAGCCCACGTAGTGGGGTGCCCAGGGCCGGGATGGGCCCAAAATTTACATTTATTTATGTTTTGCATTCTAAAATTAATATATAATTTTTAGGAATTAATGCAACAAGCAGTACTATTTTTTGATGAATTTTCTATTTTTATGATTTTCTTTATTTTTTGGTCTTTAAAAAAAATAAAATAAAAACAGCGTCAAAAAATTATGAAATTTTACAAACACGATCCTCATATTTTTCTCGGCATGCCTGCAAAAAATGGCCTCAAAAAATCGAAAGAAAAAAAAAACGCTGCAAAAAGCCCCCGGCCCGCGTAGTGGGGCACCCAAGCGCCGGGATGAGTCAAAAATTGATATTTATATTTATCTTTTGTATTCTAAAATTAATATACGATCGTTAGGAATTAATGCAATAAGGGGCACCATTTTTTGATGGATATTCTATTTTTTATGCTTTTGTTTATTTTTCAGATTTTAAAAATAAAATAAAATAACAATGACAACAAAAAATTTTGAAATTTTGGAGACACGATCCTTACATTTTTCTGGGCATGCCTGCAAAAAATGGGCTCTAAAAATAACAAAAAAAATAAAACGGTGTAAAAAACCCTTGTCCCGCATAGTGGGGCACCCAGGGGCCGAGATGGGTCAAAAATTTACATTTATATTTATATTTTGCATTCTAAAATTTATGTACGATTCTTAGGAATTAATGCAACAAGCGACACAATTTCTTGATGAATATTCTATTTTTTTTGTTTTATTTATTTTTTGACTTTGCTAAATAAAATAAAATAAATATGAGGTCAAAAAATTATGAAATTTTATAGACACGATCCTCACATTTTTCTTGGCATGCGTGCAATAAATGGCCTAAAAATGACAAAAAAAGGAAAAATTGTGTCAAAAGCCCCATCCCGCCTAGCGGGGCACGCAGGCGTCGGGATGGGTCAGCAATTTATATTTTTATTTATCTTTCGCATTCTAGAATTAATATACGATTTTTAGAAATTAATGCAACAAGCGGCACGTATTTTTGATGAATATTCTATTTTTTATGATTTTCTTTATTTTTTGTATTTGAAAAATAAAATAAAATAAAAATGACTTCAAAAAATTTTGAAATTCCGCAAACATGATCCTCACATTTTTGTTGGCATGCATGCAAGAAATGGCCAAAAAAAGATAAAAAAAGAAAAACGTTGTCAAAAAGCCCAGTCCGCGTAGTAGGGCACCTTGGCGTCAGGATGGGTCAAAAATTTATATTTTTATTTATCTTTTACATTCTAAAATTAATATATGATTTTTAAGAATTAATGCAACAAGCTGCACCATTTTCTGATGCATATTCTATTTTTTATGATTTTCTTTATTTTTGGTATTTTAAACATAAAATAAAATAAAAACGAGGTCAAAAAATTATGAAATTTTGCAGACACGATTCCAATATTTTTCTAGGCATGCATACAAAAAGTGGCCTCAAAAAATGACAAAAAAAGTAAAACGCTGTGAAAAAGACCCGGCCCCTCATTGTGGGGCGCCCAGGGGCCGGGATGGATAAAAAATTTACATTTTAATTTATGTTTTTCAATCTAAAATTAATATACAATTTTTAGGAATTAATGCAACAAGCGGCACCATTTTTGACGAATTTTATGTTTTTATGATTTTCTATATTTTTCATCTTTGAAAAATAAAATAAAATAAAAACGATGACAAAAAATTTTGAAATTTTGCAGACACAATCCATACTTTTTTCTGAGCATGCCTGGAAAAAATGGCCTAAAAAAATAACAAAAAAAAGTAAAACGGTGTAAAAAACCCTTGCCTCGCGTAGTGGAGCGCCCAGGGGCCGAGATGGTCAACAATTTACATATTTACTTATGATTTGCATTATAAAATTAATATACGATTCTTACGAATTAATGCAACAAGCGGCACCATTTTTTGGTGAATATTCTATTTTTTTTTTATTTATGACGTCAAAAAATTATAAAATTTTACAGACACGATCCTTACATTTTTCTAGGCATTCCTCCGAAACATGAAAAAAAAAAAAGTAAAACGCTGTCAAAAAGCCCCTCCCTCACGTAGTGGGACGCCCAGGCACCGGGATAGGTAAAAAATTTACATTTTTCTTTATGTTTCGCATTCTAAAATCAATATACAATTTTTAGGAATTAATGCAACAAGCAGCACTATTTTTTGAAGAATATTCTATTTTTGATGATTTTCTTTGTTTTTCATCTTTGAAAAATAAAATAAAATAAAAACGACGTCAAAAAATTATGAAATCTTACAGAGACGATCCTCACATTTTTCTTGGCATGCGTACAAAAAATGGCCTCACAAAGTAACAAAAAAAAAGTGAAACAGTGTAAAAAAGCCCCCGCCCCGCGTAGTGGGCCGCCCAGGGACGGGATGGGTCAAAAATTTACATTTTTATTTATATTTTCCCTTTTAAATTAATTTATGGTTTTTAGCAATTAATGCAACAAGTGACACCATTTTTTTATGAATATTCTCCCTGTAATGGTTTTCTTTATTTTTGGTCTTTGAAAAATAGAATAAAATAAAAACAATATCAAAAAATTAGGAAATTTTGTGGATACCATCCTTACATTTTTTTGGCCACTTCCTGCAAAACATGACAAAAAAAGTAAAACGCTATCAAAAGCCCGAAGCCCACAAAGCGGGGTGCTCAGGGGCGAGGTGCTCAGGGGTGGGGATGGGTAAAAAATTTACTCTTTTATTTATGTTTTGCATTCTAAAACTAATATACGATTTTTAGGAAGTGGCACTATTTTTTTTATGAATGTTCTATTGTTTCTAGTTCTCTTTATTTTTCATATTTTAAAAATAAAATAAAAAAGACATCAAAAAAATATGAAATTTTGCAGACACGAATCTTACATTTTTCTGGGCATCCCTGCAAAAAATGACAAAAAAAGAAGAACGCTGTCAAAAAGCTCCCAACCTGCGTATTGGGGCGCCCAGGGGCCAGGATGGATCAAAAATTAACATTTTTATTTATGTTTTGCATTCTAAAATGAATATACAATTTTAAGGAATTAGTGCAACAAGCAACAACATTTTTTTATGAATATTCCATTTTTTATGATTTTCTATATTTTGTTGTCCTTGAAAAATAAGATAAAATAAAAACGACGTCAAAAAATTATGAAATTTTGCAGACAAAATCTTTATATTTTTCTGGGCATGCTTGTAAAAAATGGCCTTAAAAATCGCAAAAAAAGTAAAACACTGTCAAAAAGCCTCCGTCCATCATAGTGGGGCGCCCAGGGGCACTAATATGTCAAAAGTTTATATTTTTATTTATGTTTTAAATTCTAAAATTAGTATATGATTTTTAGGAGTTAATGCAACAAGCGGCACCATTTTTTGATAAATATTCTATTTTTTATGACTTTCTTCTTTTTTAGTGTTTAAAAAATAAAATAAAATAGAAATGATGTCAAAAAATTATGAAAATTTGGAGACACGATCCTCACACTTTACTGGGCATGCCTGCAAAAAATGGCTTGAAAAATGACAAAAAAAAAAAGAAAAACGCTATCAAAAAGCTTGAAGCCCGCGTCGTGGGGAGCCCAGGGGTCGGGATAGGTCAAAAATTTATATTTTTACTTATGTTTTTCATTCTAAAATTAATACACTATTTTTAGGAAGCGGCACCATTTTTTTGATGAATGTTCTATTTTTTATAATTTTCTTTATTTTTTGTACTTTAAAAATAAAATAAAATAAAAATGACATCAAAATATTATGAAATTTTACAGACGAGATCCATCCTTTTTTCTGAGCA
>NW_010363328.1:194140-266850 GCF_000414095.1 Morus notabilis
CATGACAAGAAAAAAGTAAAATGTTGTCAAAAAGCCCCCACCCTACGTTGTGGAGTGCCCAGGGGCCGGGATGGGTCAAAAATTTATATTTTTATTTATGTTTCGAATTCTAATTCAATATACAATTTTTTAGAATTAATGTAACAAGCAGCACCATTTTTTCATGAATATTCTATTTTTATGATTTTCTTATTTTTCATCTTTGAAAAGTAAAATAAAATAAAAACGACGTCAAAATATTGTGAAATTTTGCAGACACCAAACTCCGTCTTTTCTGGGCATGCCTGCAAAAAATGGCTTGATGAAATGATAAAAAAATGAAAAATGCTGTCAAAAAGCCCCAAGCCCACGTAGTGGGGCGCCCAGGGGCCGAGTTGAGCAAAAATTTACATTTTTATTTATGTTTTTCATTCTAAAATTAATACACGATTTTAAGGAAGCGGCACCATTTTTTGATGAATTTTCTATTTTTTATATTTTCTTTATTTTTCATATTTTAAAAATAAAATAAAATAAAAACGACATCAAAAAATTATGAAATTTTTCAGACACGATCCTTACATTTTTCTGGGCATTCCTGAAAAACATGACAAAAAAGTAAAACGCTGTCAAAAAGCCCCCACCCCACATTGTGGAGCGCCTAAGGGCCTGGATAGGTAAAAAATTTAAATTTTTATTTATGTTTTGCATTCTAATATCAATATACAATTTTTAGGAATTAATGCAACAAGCCACACCATTTTTTAATGAGTATTCTATTTTTATGATTTTCTTTATTTTTCATCTTTGAAAAATAAAATAGAATAAAAACGATGTCAAAAAATAATGAAATTTTACAGACACGACCCTCACACTTTTCTAGGCATGCTTGCAAAAAATCGAATGACAAAAAAAAAAGAAAATCACTGTCAAAAAGCCCTAAGCCCGCGTAGTCGGGCGCCCAGGGGCCGGGATGGGTCAAAAATTTACATTTTTAATTATGTTTTACATTCTAAAATTAATATACGATTTTTAAGAATTAATGCAACAAGCGGCACCATTTTTTGATGAATGTTCTATTTTTTTATGATTTTCTTTATTTTTCATATTTATAAAATAAAATAAAATAAAAATGACATCAAGAAATTATGAAATTTTACAGACACGATACTTACATTTTTCTGGGCATGCCTGCAAAACATGACAAAAAAAGTAAAATGTTGTCAAAAAGCCCCACCTCGCGTTGTGGAGCACCCAGGGGCCGGGATAGGTAAAAAATTTAAATTTTTATTTATGTTTTGCATTCTAAAATCAATATACAATTTTTAGGAATTAATGTAACAAGCAGCACCATTTTTTGATGAATATTCTATTTTTTATGATTTTTTTTATTTTTCATCTCTAAAAAATAAAATAAAATAAAAATTACTTCAAAAAATTATGAAATTTTGCAGACATGATCCTCACACTTTTCTAGGCATGCTTGCAATAAATGGCCTGAAAAAATGATTAAAAAAAGAAAAAATGATATTAAAAAGCCCCAAGCCCGCGTAGTGGGGGGCGCTCAGGGGCCGGGATGGGTCAAAAATTTACATTTTTATTTATATTTTGCATTCTAAAATTAATATATGATTTTTAGGAAGCAGCACCATTTTTTGAAGAATAAGAGAAAGAGAAATGCAAAAGGAAAGGTCAAAACCTATAAGGCTAGACTAGTAGCTAAGGAATACACGCAAAAGGAGGGAATCGACTACGAGAAAACCTCTTCACCTGTAGCCATGCTTAAGTCCATCCGCATTCTCTTATCCATTGCGGCTGCTCTCAACTATGAGATCTAGCAAATGGATGTCAAGACGGCATTCTTGAACGGCCATCTTGAGGAAAGTATCTATATAGTACAACCAGAAGGCTTTGGGGCTAAGGGTCAAGAGGAGAAAGTTTGCAAGTTGCTGAAATCCATTTATGGATTAAAGAAAGCTTCCCGTTCTTAGAACAAAAGATTTGACCAAGTGGTCAAGACTTTTGGATTCCAACATAATATGGATGAACCTTCCATTAATAAGCGTATTCAAGATGGGAAAGTGGTTTTTCTACTATTATATGTTGATGACATTCTACTCATTGGCAATGATGTAGGGGCTTTATCATCAGTCAATGTTTGGCTTACAAAATAGTTTGACATGAAGGACTTAGGAGAAGCTAATTATGTTCTAGGCATTCGGATCTTAAGAGATCGAAAGAACAAAATGATTGCTCTCTCTCAGGCTTCATACATAGATAAAATTCTTGAGAAGTATGCAATGCAGAATTCTAAGAAAGGTGAGCAACCATCTAGGTCTAGAATTACTCTTTTGAATAGTGATTGTCCCAAGACATCTAAAGAAAGAGAATACATGGCAAAGGTACCTTATGCTTCGGCGGTTGGGAGCCTCATGTATGCAATGCTTTACACTCAACCGGACATTTACCATGCGATCGAGATTGTAAGTGGATATCAGTCGAATCCATGACCTAACCACTAGGTAGCGGTCAAGCATATATTCAAGTATCTTCGGAGGACTAGAAATTATATGCTGGTATATTTCGAGGAAGATTTGACACCTCTAGGATATACATATTCAGATTTTCAATCATGTTTAGAGTCTAAGAAATTGACTTCGGGTTTTTTCTTTACTCTGGGAGGTGGTTCCATCGTTTAGAGGAGTGTCAAGCAAACTTGCACTTCTGAATCAATGATGGAAGCCGAGTATGTGGCAACTAGTGATGCTTCAAAAGAAGCAGTGTGGCTCCATAAATTTTTTATGGATCTTGAAATAGTTCCTGGTGTGGATAAGCCATTGAGACTGTACTGTAATAACAGTGCGACAATAGCTAACACCAAAGAACCAAGATATCAGAAAATGAGTAAGCACATAGACAGGAAGTATCACATGATAAGGAGCTTTATTGAAGAAGGGCATGTGGAAATATGCAAGATCGCATCGGAGGACAATATGGCTGACCCGTTCATGAAGGTCCTGCTACCTAAGGCCTTCGAGAAGCATGTCGAGGCTATGGGGATGCATAGCATGTCACATTTACTCACTTAAGTGCAAGTGGGAGATTGTTAGCGTTTATACCCTTAGAAATAAATGTAACAATGTTCTTTAAGACATTTTGACTATTAATAAAGATGCATTTATTTCATATATACATGTATTGTCCTCTTTATGTTCATATTAGTTTAATGTATGATAAGTAAACTGAAAGTCTGAGACTGTCATTCTAAATCTTTAGGTCATGCATGTAATGAGAAGAACATGCGGAAGACGGGAATCTAAAAATGATAGTCTAAATCAAATGATCCACAATTGAGGGAATAAAATTGGGTGCTTTATTCATGTTAAGATTGGTATGTTGTCTACTTCCTAACAGAGATGGTTTGTCTTGGTCGTCAGAGGTGGGACTCCATGGGTAGAGACATTGATATAGTTTCTAATAGTGAAATCTATATTGGATTAGACCAAAGTTGAATTGTTTTAATTAATAATTTCATTTGAATAAAATAATTCACTTTTGACGAATTATATGTTGTCATCTTAATCCTGAGATGGATAATGAGCCCGTATGCTTGACTTGTATCTTTTGATGTACCAAAAGGAGGCATCCTGACATTATGTAAAGGTACGTTTACCAGTACATTGGGGATATGACTCGTGTATGCGTAGATTCGTTATTCATAGATAGTGGAATCCATAGCTCCTACAAAGAGTCAATGATATCCTCTTATGCATTATCTATGGATGGAAAATACAAGTGCTCGGTCATTAGACTACTATGTGTTATCTAATGATTTACTATTTGTAATGGTATGAATAGTGGTTTTCTGATGGTGTGATAATGGAACAAAAGATAAATGTAATCGGAAAGGTAACATGGAACTTGACCTCAAGTCGATTATGGATATCCTATGGGGATGATACACTAATATATTGAGTCATGGACGAGAGTTATTCAGAGCTTTGTAAATACGCTATATAAATCGAGAGTGCAGCTCTAGGCTTTTAGTGGAGTAGCGCTAGAGTTTTATAATCATGAGACATACTTGTTGGTTTACAAGTAGCATTGTGATTATAGGAGCTTGATTTATATATGTCCATCGAGTCCCTTTGCTAGCTCACATAATTTCCTGTACGATACGTGTATTTCCTACATATTGGTAACTTGTGCTATTTCCGTAAAGAGGTTCAAATTTAATATGCGATTGGTTAATTCATGAGTGATTTATCGGGTGAATTAATTGATAAATTGATTCTAGATAAATTGGTTAAATTGTTATTTTAAGAGTTTTTTTAACATGAGAAGACTATTATATGATTATTTTGATCAGGCAACTTCTCTATTGGGTTGCTTGAATCAAAATTGGGGCTCTATGCATGTTTCCCGTGTTGGAAAACTAGGAAAATAAGTTTCGCTAGTGCAGACAGGTCGACCGGTCAAGTAGACCGATTCATGAAGACATGTTGACCGGTGAGTTATAACGTCTCTGTCACTGGTCGACTGGTTGTAACGTGTAGCGCATGCTGACGGGGTGAAACTGACTCTGTAAGCGAGATAAACTTTGAGAAACCTAATTGTTATGAAAATATGACTTCTTAAACACTATAAATAGGCTATTAAGTCACATTATTCATTAGATCACTTGAGAGACTTTTTGGAGGCTATTGACAAAAGATTCCTGAGAGGAAAAATTGTTTAATTCTCAAGAACAAATTTTCCTTTGGCTCTCTTGTGGTTGGAAGGAGTTCGATAATACCAAGAGGAGATTGAACGACGTGTGCCCACCCGCACTCCGATTGTGGAAACGATAATAGCAAAAAAGACCAGTTGGTTGAGGCTCTTCTGATCGCTGTTTGGAACGCTTTAATCTGTCAGACGTGCAATTTCCTAAATCTCAAAATGTATGATTTAGATCATTAGTATTTATGCTATATAGCATCATGAATATGTTCTTGATTGGCTTTGGCATTGATTTAAATTTTTAAAATTCTGTTGCACACTCGATGTCGTATTTCCAACAAAAAAGCCCCTGCCCAGCATAGTGGGGCACCCAGGAGCCAGGATGGGTCAAAAATTTACATTTTTATTTATGTTTTGCATTCAAAAATTAATATACGATTTTTAGGAATTAATGCAAAAGGCAACACCATTTTTTAGTGAATATTATATTCTTTATGATTTTTTTTATTTTTTATCTTTGAAAAATAAAAATAAAATAAAAACGATGTCAAAAAATTATAAAATTTTACAAACACGATCCTTACTTATTTTTTGGTAAGCCTACAAAAAATGGCATCCAAAAATGACAAAAAAATGTAAAACGCCGTCAAAAAGCTCCCACCCCGCGTAGTGGGGCACCCAGGGGCCGGGATGGGTCAACAATTTACAATTTTTTTTTTATGTTTTGCATTCCAAAAGTAATATACGATGTTTAGGAGTTAATGCAACAAACGGCCCAATTTTTTATTAATATTCTCTTTTTTATGATTTTCTTTATTTTTGGTCCTTGAAAAATAAAATAAAATAAAAACGACGTCAAAAAATTATGAAATTTTGCAGACATGGCTTACATTTTTCTCGACATGCCTGCAAAAAACGGGCTCAAAAAATGACAAAAAAGGTGAAACGCTGTTAAAAAGCCCCCGTCCCGTGTAGTGGGGCGCCCAGGCGCCGGGATAGGTCAAAAATTTACATTTTTATTTATGCTTTCCATTCTAAAATTACTATAAGATTTTTAGGAATTAATGCAACAAGCGGCACCATTTTTTGATGAATATTCTATTTTTTATGATTTTCTTTATTTTTGGTCTTTGAAAAACAAAATAAAATAAAAATGACATCAAAAAATTATGAACTTTTACAGACACGATCCATCCATTTTTCTGCGCACGCCTGCAAAAAATGGCATCAAAAAATGACAAAACAAAATAAAACGTTGTGAAAAAGTCACCGCCCCGCGCAGTAGGGCACCCAGGGGCCGGAATGGGTAAAAAAAAATTAAATTTTTATTTATGTTTTGTATCCTAAAATTAATATACGATTTTTAGGAATTAGTACAAGAAGCGGCACCATTTTTTTATTTAATATTCTATTTTTAATGATTTTCTTTATTTTTTATCTTTGAAAAATAAAATAAAATAAAAATGACGTCAGAAAATTATGAAATTTTGCAGACATAATCCTTACATTTTTCTGAGAATGCCTGCAAAAAATAGCCTCAAAAAATGACAAAACAAAGTAAAACGCTGTCAACAAGTCACCGCCCCGCGTAGTAGGGCGCCCAGGGGCCGGAATGGGTAAAAAATTTACATTTTTATTTATGTTTTCCATTCTAAAATTAATATATGATTTTTAAGAATTAATGCAACAAGCGTCACCATTTTTTGATGAATATTCTATTTTTCTTATTTTCTTTATTTTTTGTATTTGAAAAATAAAATAAAATAAAAACAACTTCAAAAAATTATGAAATTTTGCAGACACGATCTTTACATTTTTCTGGCCATGCGTGCAAAACATGGCCTTAAAAAATAACAAACAAAAGTAAAACGCGGTAAAAAATCCCCCGCCCTACGTAGTGGAGCGACTAGGGGCTGGGATTGGAAAAAAAATTTACATTTTTACTTATGTTTTGCATTCTAAAATTAATATACAATTTTTAGGAATTAATGCAACAAGCATTACTATTTTTAATGAATATTCTATTTTTTTTATTTTCTTCATTTTTGGTCTTTGAAAAAAAAATAAAAGAAAATCGACGACAAAAAATTATGAAATTTTGCAGATACGATCCTTACATTTTTCTAGGCATGCCTACAAAACATGGCCTTAAACAATGACAAAAAAAGGAAAAATGCTGTCAAAAAGCCCTTGCCCCGCGTAGTGGGGCGCCCAGGGGCTGGGATGGGTGACAAATTTACATTTTAATTTATGTTTTGTATTCTAAAATTAATATACAATTTTTAGGAATTAATGCAACAAGTGTCACCATTTTTTTATGAATATTCTATGTTATATGATTTTCTTTATTTTTCATCTTTAAAAAATAAAATAAAATAAAAACAACGTCAAAAAATGTGAAATTTTGCAGACACGATCCTTATATTTTTCTGGACACGCGTACAAAAAAATGGCCTCAAAAAATGACAAAAAAAAATGCTATCAAAAAGATCCCGCCCCGTGTAGTGGGGCGCCCAAGTGCCGGGATAGATCAAAAATTCACATTTTTTTATGTTTTGCATTCTCAAATTAATGTACGATTTGTAAGAATTAATGCAATAAGTGACACTATTTTTTTATGAATATTCTATTTTTTTATGACTTTCTTTATTTTTCATCTTTGAAATTTTCCATACCCGATCCTTACATTTTTCTACGCATGCCTGTAAAAAAAAGGCCTTAAGAATGATTAAAAAAAAGGAAAATGCTGTCAAAAACTGCCGGCCGGGATGGGTCAAAAATTTATATTTTTATTTGTGTTTTGCATTCTAAAATTAGTATAGATTTTTTACGAATTAATGCAACAAGCGGCACTATTTTTTTATGAATATTCTATTTTTTATGATTTTCTTCATTTTTCATCTTTCAAAACTAAAGTAAAATAAAAATGACGACAAAAAATGATAAAATTTTGCAGACACGATCCTTACATTTTTCTGGGTAAGCTTGCTAAAAATAACCCCAAAAAATGACAAATTCAACCGATGTCAAAAAGCCCCTCGCCCCTCGTAGTGGGGCATCCTGAGGCCGGGATAGGTCAAAAATTTACATTTATATTTATGTTTTACATTCTAAAATTAATATACGATTTTTAGGAATTAATGCAACAACCGGTCCCATTTTTGACGAATATTCTATTTTTATGAGTAATTTTATTTTTTGTATTTGAAAAATAAAATAAAAACGATGTAAAAAAATTATGAAATTTTGCAGACACGATCCTTACATTTTCCTGGGCATGCCTAGAAAAAATGGCCTCAAAAAATGACAAAAAAATGTAAAACGCTGTCAAAAAGCCCCCGCCCCGCATAGTGGGGCGTCCAGGGGCTGAGACGGGTAAAAAAATTACAGTTTTATTTATATTTTGCAATTTAAAATGAATATAGGATTTTTAGGATTTAATGCAACAAGCGGCACCATTTTTTGATGAATAGTCTATTTTTTATGATTTTCATTATTTTTCGTCTTTGACAAATAAAATAAAATAAAAATGATGTCAAAAAATTTTGAAGTTTTCTAAACATGATCCTTGCATTTTTCTGGGTAAGCCTAAAAAAAATGACAAAAAAAAATGTAATCGCTGTCAAAAAGCCCTCACCCCGCGTAGTGGGGCGTCCAGAGGCCGGGATGGGTAAAAAATTTATATTTTTATTTATATTTTACATTCCAAAATTAACATACGATTTTTACGAATTAATGCAACAAGGGGCACCATCTTTTGATTGATATTCTATTTTTTATGTTTTTCTTTACTTTTTATCTTCAAAAAATCAAAAAAAATAAAAATGATGTCAAAGAATTATGAAATTTCGCATAAACGATCCTTATATTTTTCTGGGCAAGCCTCGTAAAAATGGCTTCACAAAATGACAAAAAAATGTAAAACGCTGTCAAAAAGCCTCTACCCAGTGTAGTAGGACCCAGGGACCGGGATGCATAAAAAATTTATATTTCTATTTACGTTTTGCTGTCTAAAATTAATATACAATTTTGAGGAATTAATGCAACAAGCGGAACCATTTTCTCACGAATATTCTATGTTTTACGATTTTCTTTATTTTTTGTATTTGAAAAATAAAATAAATCAGGGCGTGCCTCCAAAAAATAACCTCAAAAAATGACAGAAAGTAAAACGCTTTCAAAAAGCCCCCGCCTCGCGTAATGGGATGCCGAGGGGACGAGATGGGTAAAAAATTTACATTTTTATTTATGTTTTGCATTCTAAAGTTAATATACGATTTTTAGGAATAAATGCCACAAGCGACTCTCTTTTTTTGATGAATATTCTATGTTTCATGATTTTCTTTATTTTTCATCTTTGAAAAATAAAATAAAATAAAAACGAAGTCAAAAAATTTTGAAATTTTACAGACACGATTCCTACATTTTTCTGGGCATGCCTGCAAAAAAAAGGTCTCAAAAAATGGACAAAAAACTATAAAACGCTATCAAAAAGCCCCTGCCCCGCATAAAGGAGCGCCTAGTGCCCGGGATGGTCAAAAATTTATATTTTTATTTATATTTTACATTCTGAAATTAATATATGATTTTTAAGAATTAATGCAAAAACCCTTTTTTGATGAATATTCTATTTTTTTTATTTTCTTTATTTTTCATCTTTGAAAAATAAAATAAAATAAGAATGACGTCAAAAAATTATGAAATATTGCAGACATGATCCTTACATTTTTTCTAGGTCACCTGGAAAAATTGGGCTCAAAAAATGATAAAAAAAATGTAAAACGCTGTCAAAATGCCCCCGCCCCGCGTAGTGGGGCGCCCAGGGGCCAGTATGGGTAAAAAATTTATATTTTTATTTATGTTTTACATTCTAAAAGTAATATACGATTTTTAGGGATTAATGCATCAAGCGGCACCAGTTTTTTTATGAATATTCTATTTTGTATGATTTTCTTTATTTCTCATATTTCAAAAATAAAATAAAATAAAAACGACGTAAAAAAATAATGAAATTTTACGGACACGATCCTTACATTTTGCTTTGCATGCTTGCAAACAAATAGCTTCAAAAAATAACAAAAAAAAGTAAAACGCTGTCAAAAAGCCTCTGCCCTGCGTAGTAGGGCACCATTTTTTATTTATGTTTTGCTGTCTAAAATTAATATACAATTTCAACGAATTAATGCAACAAGCGGCACCATTTTTTGATGAATATTCTATTTATTATGATTTTCTTTATTTTTCATCTTTAGAAAATAAAATAAAATAAAAATGACGTCAAAAAATTATGAAATTTTGTAGACACGATCCTTACATTTTTCTGGACATGCCTGTAAAAAATGACAAAAAAAAAACGCTTTTGAAAAGCCCCCGCCCCGTGTAATGGGGCGCCGAGGGGCTAGGATGGGTCAACAATTTACATTTTTATTTTTGGTTTACATTCTAAAATTAATATACAATTTTTAGGAATAAATGCAACAAGAGACACTCTTTTTTTATAAATATACTATTTTTTATGATTTTATTTACTTTTCGTCTTTGAAAAATAAAATAAAAAAAATGACGTCAAAAAATTATATAATTTTACAGACACGATCCCCACATTTTTCTGGGTATGCCTATAAAAAATGGTCTCAAAAAATGAAAAACAAAACTATAAAACGCTATCAAAAAGCTCCCGCCCCGCATAAAGGGGCACCGAGTGGGCGGGATGTGTAAAAAATTTACATTCTTATTTATATTTTACATTCTGAAATTAATATATGATTTTTAAGAATTAATGCAAAAAGCAGCACTATTTTTTTATGAATATTTTATTTTTTATTATTTTCTTTATTTTTCATCTTTAAAAAATAAAATAAAATTTAAAACGACGTCAAAAAATTACGAAATATTGCAGACACGATCCTTACATTTTTCTGGGTCTCCTAGAAAAAATGGCCTCAAAAAATGATAAAAAAAATATAAAACGTTGTCAAAATGCCCCCGCCCCGCATAGTAGGGCGTCCAGGGGCCGGTATGGGTGAAAAATTTAAATTTTTATTTATGTTTTGCATTCTAAAATGAATATACGATTTTTAAGGATTAATGCAACAAGCGGCACCATTTTTTTTTATGAATATTCTATTTCTTATGATTTTCTTTATTTTTCATCTTTAAAAAATAAAATAAATGAAAACGACATCAAAAAACTATAAAATTTTACAAACACGATCCTTACATTTTTCTGGGCATGCCTCCAAACAAATGGCCTGCAAAATGACAAAAAACCTAAAACGCTGTCAAAAAGCCCCTGCCCCGCATAGTGCGGCGTCCAAGGGCCAAGATGGGTCAAAATTTACATTTTTATTTATATTTTGCATTCTAAAATTAATATACAATTTTTAAGAATTAATGCAACAAGCGGCAGCATATTTTTATGAATATTCTATTTTTTATGATTTTCTTTATTTTTGCCTTTGACAAATAAAATAAAATAAAAATGATGTCAAAAAATTATGAAATGTTCTAGACACGATCCTCACATTTTTCTTGGCATGCCTACAAAAAATGACCTCCAAAAAATGACCAAAAAAAAAACAAAAGAAAATCGCTGTCAAAAAGCCTCCGGCCTGCGTAGTGGGGCGCCCAGGGGCCGAGATGGGTCAAAAATTTACATTTTCATTTATGTTTTGCATTTTAAAATTGATATACAATTTTTAGGAATTAATGCAACAAGCGGCACAATTTTTTGATGAATATTCTATTTTTTTATGATTTTCTTTATTTTCATTTTTTAAAAAATAAAATAAAATAAAAACGACGTCAAAAAATTATAAAATTTTACAGGCACGATCCATACATTTTTCTGGGCATGCCTACAAAAAATAGCCTAAAAATGACAACAAAAAATGAAATGCTGTCAAAAAGCCCCCGCCCTGTGTAATGTGACGCCTAGGGGCCAAGATGGGTAAAAAATTTACATTTTTATTTATGTTTTGCATTCTAAAATTATTATACGATTTTTAAGAATTAATGCAACTGACACCATTTTTTTTTATGAATATTCTATTTTTT
This sequence comes from Morus notabilis, assembly GCF_000414095.1. Taxonomy (NCBI): domain Eukaryota; kingdom Viridiplantae; phylum Streptophyta; class Magnoliopsida; order Rosales; family Moraceae; genus Morus; species Morus notabilis. The sequence goes on from NW_010363328.1 coordinate 205,895, forward strand.
AGGATTTTGTTTGTTTTTCATCTTTGAAAAATAAAAGAAAATAAAAACGAGATGAAAAAAATTATGAATTTTTGCAGACACAATCCTTACATGTTTCTGAACATGCCCGCAAAAAATGGCCTCAAAAAATGACAAAAAAGTAAAACGTTGTCAAAAAACCCCCGCCCCGCATAATGAGGCACCCAAAGGCCGAGATGGGTCAATAATTTACATTTTTATTTATGTTTTGCTGTCTAAAATTAATATACAATTTTTAAGAATTAATGCAACAAGTGACACCATTTTTTTATGAATATTCTATTTTTTTATGATTTTTTTTATTTTTCGTCTTTGAAAAATAAAATAAAATAAAATAAAAACGACGTCAAAAAATTATAAAATTTTACAGACACGATTCTTACATTTTTCTAGGCATGCCTGCAAAAAATGACAAAAAAAAATAAAACGCTATTAAAAATCCCCCGCCCCGCGTAATATGGCGCCGAGGAGCCATGATGGGTCAAAAATTTACATTTTATTTATGTTTTGCATTCTAAAATTAATATACGATTTTTATGAAGTAATGCAACAAGCAACACTCTTTTTTTTATGAATATTCTATTTTTTATTATTTTCTTTATTTTTCATCTTTGAAAAATAAAATAAAATAAAAACGATGTTAAAAAATTATGAAATTTTGCGAACACGATCCTCACATTTTTCTTGACATGATTGTAAAAAATGGCCTAAAAAATGACAAAAAGAAAAGAAAAACGCTGTCGAAAAGCCCCGGCCTGCGTAGTAAGACACTCAGGAGCCGGGATGGGTCAAAAATTTATATTTTTATTTATCTTTTACATTTTAAAATTAATATACAATTTTTAGGAATTTTTACAGTAAGATACAAGGCCGTTTCTTTCTCCTGCACATATCACGAAAATACCATTAGCACAAATAGGGGTTTCCAAATGAATAACAAAGGAACATGATCAAATCAAAACCTTTTCAAGCTAGATGACCGAAACTCTTCCCAAAATCTCTTGAAATCCAATTCCAGTTCAATCGAATGCATTACGCTACACCGTTGTCTCATTTCCAAATACTCTTAAAATCTTTAGCATCATAATCCTTACCAAAACACTCATTGCTAACCTTGAGCTATATATAAGAACTTGGCACAGTACAACAGAAAAGCATTTTCCCATAAAGGAAAAATAATTATTCTTCACGAAAAATAATGTTCAGTATCAATTCACCAACGCAAGAGCATTTGTTTACTTCATCAAATTATAAAAATGCATTTCCGAATTAAGATATCAACGGCATAATACCTAACTCTCACTACTTAGGATTGCAATGCATTTCCAACCAGTCTCGTGATCCTTCACTTAAAATTCCCTAAAATGACTAGTCACTGAGCACCTTGTGGGTACGGACAAACGTCAACTTAAGCAATAACAAAGCCCTTTAAAAACCACTTAAGCACAAAATTCACCTTTCATGCCTAAACCCCACAAAAACCCCATGTTTGATCGAACAAAATAGATAATCAATGCATCACTCAGAGCCGCCCAGTTCAATCAGATTTAAATTTCAACTTTGTTTCTGTAATTCCCGATGATAAACTAAAAAAATGGAAAAAAGTAAAAGGAGAAAATGGGAGTGGACCTTTCAGGGGAAGACAAGGAGCCTTGATGAGCTGAAAGAGCATTGTTATCGCGAGCCGAAGAAGAGGGAGCCAGCGAAGAATAAGAAGCACTAGCAGTGGAAGAGGACGAAGAAGGAGACTGGGTTAGACCGACCTTCTCTTTAATATCCTTAAGCAATGTTACCCATTTCATCGTTTTCCCTCTCGATCGCTGAAACATGCGACTTCTCTCTCATCCGACACACACAATTTGCTTCTCCCACCAGATCCGAACCCCTCCTAGAACACTCTTCTAGAAGGATCGCATCTCGCTTCACCACCTTCAAATCGATTTCCCCTTTCTCCACAAAAATCGATTCTAAAAACGATTGATAATAGCAAAATCAACAAATAACAATCAACAATTCCTACGAACTGAAAAATGCAGCTCCAAATGCAAGCGGACGATTGCGATCAGAAAGATCTCTGCCAAAATCAATTTCTTTCTTCGTTATAATTTATCTCTTTCTGATCCGTTTTTCGTATCTTCTTCTTCTCTTTCTAATCCTTTTCTATTTTCTGGACTGTGTTTGGTTTTTTTCCTCTTCTTGTTTTCCTCCGAAAATTTTTCGATTTTCTTTTCTATTTTCCGGGAAAATGTTTTCGCCGGCCCTAAAATCGAGGTGAGCTAACGAAAACGGGAACGCGGACTTCGGTTCAGAAATAAAAGAACACGAAGAAGCTGTTTTATGTTTTTTTTTTAATTATTTTTTTCTTCTCTCTATTCTCTCCCTCGTTATTTCCTGCGCCTGTTTTCGGACGGCCTCTCCGCGCCTTGTTCCTCGCTCTCTACTTTCTCAATTTAAAACATAAAACTCAAAAAATTTTAAAAAGAAATAGAAAAATAGAAAAATATTTTTTCTATCTAGCTTCTCCTTTCCAGACCACGTCAGCGTGGGATCCACGTCCCAGAAGCCTCCACGTGGCACATCGAGATTGACGCGCAAGACGTGATAACCTCTCTCTTCGCTCTATCTCGCTTTGGTCTATAAAATAATAATTAATTAATAATAACAATAAAAAAATTGTAAAAAAAAAGGGAGCTTTTAAAAGGCAAATTTGTCAAGAGGGATGTCGGATAGGAGTATCGTGACTTTTATGAATTGATGAATTGAATGGATTGACGAGGTTTTGATTATTTTCTTCGTTTGATAATTATTCGTATTGTTTGTTGTTATTCATTGTTGGTTTTACGATAATTAAATTAGTGATGTAACCTTCTTTTGCTTATTTCTTATCTTAATGATAAAGAAATGTCAGAGTAGCTTTCCACGAGTCCTTTTTTTTTTTTTTTTTTTTTTTTTTTTTGATAATTCACGAGAGTGTTTTTGACACTTGATAAAAAAAATCTTAAGAAGCTCTTTTTCATTAAAAAAATAAAAAATACAAATACAAATTTAAGATTTTCTTGTGAACGTTTAGTTAACGATTTAATTAATGAATAGAGAGAATAAAAGTTAAAAAAAAAAAGTTAAATTATTTATCATTTTAATTAAAAATATAAAATGACTAACATAGTTTGATTTGAGTTGCTCTAAGCAAACTTACATGTCTAAAAGATGAGTTATAATCGGTGTCTTGTAATTTGAATTAGCTTGTAATTTCAAAACTTGAATGAGTTATAATCGGTGTCTTGTAATTTTGAACTTGTAAAAGTTGAAGGCTTGAATTTGAATTAGCTTGCTTCTTACGTGCTAAATAATAAAACGTGAACGCTGCAATTGCCCGGCCGCTGCCAACATGAAATTTGATGGCACCTTTTTAAAATAAAATTTAGAAAATGCTAGTTGTCACTTGTATTTTTTTAACTATAATTGGTGAATGTCTAAATTGAGATATAAATTTACAGTGATAGAGTATAACAATGTAGTGATGAAGCTGGGTGTGTCGTTAGCGCGACAGCAATCCGGGTAATGGAAGATATTCCCGGCATTGGCAGGGTGTTTAGCAGCGGGTAGAGCACACCCGGATGGTTTGGCAGGATGGTATATAATAGTTTTTAATCAGATGGCCGTCGAGGGTCTTAGAAGCTTTTATTATTGAGGATGTTTGAGAAACTGTCTCGAGTTATTAGGGTCCGTTTAGTTTGTTAATTCGAGTTGAGATGTGATTTTATGTGAGTTTTTTACTGTAACAAAAAAGTTAAAGTCCCGTTCATTTCACCAATTCGAGTTTAGAATTCGAATTTTGCTACAGTAAAAAACTCTCAGAAACAATCACATCTTACATCTCAACTCGAATCAATGAATTAAATAAACCCTAAATGTAACTGTTTATGATAATTTTTTACTGTAGTAAAACTCAAATTTTAAACTTAAATGCTAAAAATGAACAGGCCTTAATAGATTTAAGTAGCTATATAGCTACTAGTGGATCTACTACATTCTCAAATAAAAAATTCTGTAACCTTCTGTTGGGCTAATTTTGTATTCAAACTCATTATTTTATTTGAATGGATTCTTTGCCAGACTATATTGACTTTTTTATACTTATTGATATTGCAATTGAGTATAAAGTGCAATAATGTGGTGATAATTACTGGTTATGACATATGCTAATGATTGTGGAAAAAATAAAATAAAAAATGAAGAAAAAAAGTACCCCTCAACATAAAGACCGGCATCGTTAATAAGGGGATGTTTTGGTTTCAACCTTCCCAAACGTTATTCAAAAATAAAGAAATTTTTATGTTTAAGAAGCCAAACAAAATGGAATCAATTCACTAGTTAAGTGTCTAATCACAAAAGCAACAAGGTTCCAAACAAGTTCAGGAAAGTTATCGACCAAGGGAAGTTCAAAAAGGACCAAAACGCTAAAATCTCTCGTATATTAGTGTCAAAATAGACTGCATTGCAAAGCGGCAATTTTCAGAGCTCCTAATGATACAAAGTTACTATCCAGTTTCTGCCATGAACTAGCCAGAGAAAAAAAAAAAAAAAAGGGGGGGCTATAACTAAGGCATCACACTACAGTCTTGCGCAATTCAGCAGCCCCATGTGCAAAATGACATCTACCTCCAAAGGTACAAGTGCCTTTAGCAAAATTATCACAAAGCTTTGTTTTATAGTTGTTTCCTGGAGGAGCAGGACCCCCTGTAACTCCGCTAGGTTTAGCCCGGGCAGTCATAGAAATATTAAAAATCAATTCTCTTACCCTGGCAGACGCTGCGTTGATCTGTTCGAAAGTTCCCTCTAGTTCAATGTTTTTGAGATTGGGATCCAACTCGTGTTCTCGGATTGCAAGCTTGACACCTGTCTGGCGACATATCTGCTTGGAATTTACACCGCCCTTCCCAATGATGGCCCCGGCTAGGGAAGCATCTACGCTGATTTTTGCAGTTGCTGACGCACCAAAGCCAGAAGCGGGGCCAGGTGGAGGCAGTGGCGGTGGCTCCACTCGACCAGTAAAACGACCTGGGAGAGGAGCCATGGCACGGGGATCATCATGGGATGGAGCAACAGGTTTGCCAAGTTCCCACTCACCATGAGCAAAATGGCATTTGTCACCAAATTTGCAGCCTTCAGCAGTATTGAACTTGCTGCATATGCGTGTTTTAACTGCGGGTGCAGAAGAGCCATTTGCGACAGGAGCTGCAGCCGGAGCGTTTCTAGATGCTGGAGGGACAGCAGGTGCTAAGTTCATCATCTGAGCAACAGCGTTATAACCACCAGGGACATAGTGAAGAAAATGGCAGCCTTCACCAAAGGGACAGCCCGTGGTACTGCAATTCAGAAGTACATCACGCTTAATCAGATCAAAGTGATTAACCAGAAGAACATTGTTAGTGTTTATTTACCAGCTCATACTATACAAAAACGAACACTTTACAAACCTCAATTACGAGACAAACTTAATAAAGTTAAAACATAAATTGTAAATTCCATTTTCTTTTTGTTTCACATCAAAATCTATTATCTGCAGGCCGTCTCAAAACAAGAAAATACATATGCAGTTCATTACTTTATCCATCACCAATTTTCTACCTCGTTCATTTCACCGATTCGAGTTTCAATTCCAGTTTTACTACAATATAAAACTCTCACAAAAAGTCACATCTAACTTTTTCTGCTACAATCAAAAGCTCTCACAAAAAGTCACATCTAACTTTTTTTGCTACAATCAAAAGCTCTTACAAAGTTACATCTCAATCCAAATTGAAATTCAAATCGGCGAACTGAACAAGGCAAGTCATTGCAAATTAGTCTCCACAAAATGAGAATTGAAAATATATCACTTATTCACCTCCCACACTAAAACGTACAGGGAGCAGAGTAACAAATAAGCGAAAAAATAGACGTCCAAAGTACAAAGACAAGTGACCACCTAAATTAAAAAATATACAGCCTGGTTTTACTAGGAAAAAATAAAAATATCCAAGGCATTCGACAAGAGACTTATGCCGTGTTTGGAATTGTTTTTGTTTTTGTTTTTCACGTTTTTCGAGAAAGAAAAAATGAAAATGATTCCAAAACGGCGTTTGGCACAATTAAAGATAAAAAAGGGAAATGAAAATAATTTTTTGGTTTAGTGTAAAATGGGAGAGAAATGAAAAACGAAAAAATCATTTTTTATTTTTTGTTTTTGTTTTCTCCTCTCTCAAGCAGGGAGAGAGACATTAATGAATTTTTTATACTGAAAATAATTTCTTGATAAAACTACCAAACACATTTTCAAAAATGACTTCTGTCTGAGATTGAAAACGTTTTTATTTCCTTTTTCATACAAAAAAACAAAATCATTTTAGAACGAATTCCAAACCTTAATAATCCCATCTCACATGAGAATAAAAAAGTGCAGCCTTTTTTTTTTTTGGGGGTAACTGTGGTGTTTGGGACTTTTGACCCGACAAATCCACGGAGCACCCCTTGCACATGGATCGGGTAAATCTCAAGCCTTTGGCCCACAGGCATGGCCCCAAGGAATTGATAGCACTCAATGGGAATCGAACCTTAGACCTAATGCTTCTTGAGGCACTAAGCCCAAGTGATTCACCAGTCACCACTAAGCCAACCCCTTGGGGGTTGAGTGCAAACCAAATTCACAACAACAAATAATTCTGTCCATTGATTTTACAACCTCGTGGAATTTTCAAAGATTACCTGAATGCATATACTATGTTTCCAAACCAATAAAGTCTGCAAAGTTACAAGTAGATTATATCTTACCCAACTCACATGATAAAACGTTAACTCCAATTCAGCCAGAAGTATAACAATCAAATAAGAATTTAGTTTGCACATTCTTGTGTTATCATCATCGTGCTTCATAAATACAAAATGATTTTCTTAGGAAGTAAATTAGACAACATCAAAGAATATACTCGTATAAACAGCTACAAATTTCCGGTTCGTAAGCGCAATTACAAATTTACAGAATTTTATCTTGTAATAAGTGTGGTTTGAGTTCTTATATAGCTTAACTGAAAAGAATGAAGACGCATTTCAGAAGATTTATTAAGAGAGATTTGAACCTGAAAAATTTGGTGCATGGCTTCGATTTGCTTCCTACACCAGTTGATAAGGACTCCAGTTCTGTTACAACACATTAGTTACGTTTTCTCAGTTAATCTTTACTTAATTCTTAATCTAATTACTCTATTCTAATTAAAACCTTAACCATATGTCAAAATAATAATAATAATAAAATCATATTCAATACTAAATTACCAAAAATTTTCCTACCAAAAAAAAAAATTTACCAAAAATTTGTATGAGATTCACAACACAAGAACAAAAAACAACAAACTATTTTTTTTTTTTTTTTTTGAAAAAACAAACAAATAATAAACTCTGAGAACTTCACGTTTTAATTACTTTTTTTTTTTTGCCTCCTAATCAATATTTCTTCCTTTTTAACGTTATGTTATTTCTTTTTCTACGATTTTTCTTCAAGAAAGTTGGACAAAACAAATCACATACCGCAAGTAAAAAAGAAAGAAATAAAAAACCCTAAATTATACGAACTGAAAAAAGAGAACTTTAAGCTCCAGAAAATGCAGAGCTAGAAAGTTGAACTTGAACAAGGAAGCAATTTTCTTTTGCCTTCGCAACTTTCTCTCCAACCAAACAGAAAATAGCAAATAAGAGTTTAGCAAAAAGAAAAAGGAGGAACCTCGCTTGGACTTCTTGACACCGCCATTAGCTTTGAAGCCAGATTCAGGCCTTCCTCGCTTGCGAACATCCATTAATCTGGGGAAAAAAAAACCAAATCGAGATCCGGACGAGCCAGACTCAAATAAACAAGATTTGGATTTGGAGATGAATATATAAGAATAAATTTCTGAAAGGAGAAACTCGAATTACAAAGAAATGAATCGAATAAATAACCTTTAAGGCAAGAAGGGTTTTGGAGGAGAAAAAAGCAAAGAGGGAGAGCACAGCAGAAGAAGCTGAGCAAGCAGAGAGAGTGGGAAATTTTGGGGAGGTCAGATATTAATAGACCAACCATTTCCTTTTATTTATTGGATAAATAAAATTCGGATAGAATATGAGCTTGCGTCATAATTGTTTTCTATGATTGGGAAAATAATTGTTTTCTTTTTAATTTTGGTATTAATTCTATTAAGTCACGTTAAATTAATTTTTCAAAAAGTTTTTCCAAACTATTAAGTTGTATAAACATGTGAATTTAGCTAAAATAGTAATAGTAGTAATAATTTGGTCAAGAAAATAGTAATAATAATTAAATAATAATGATTATTGTAGTAATAATAATAATAATAATAATAATAATAAAATGTCCAAGTTGGACTACCGAGTGCCGCGATTTTTTGGCAAGTAATCGGTGCCTTTTTAACTGGTTTCTCTGCCCTATGAATTTTACTTTTACACGCACGCGCGCTTTCTCTAGATTGTACACTGTACTTGCTTTCTGTGATTTGGCAAAACGATGGCCATTCGCCGGCCGACCGGCGCGGCGTTTGACGGATCAGTTCGCGGGGCTCGGAGGTTGTCGGATGGCGGCAACGAATCATATAAAACCCTAGGATCAGGATACCACAGGCCCACCTTATTTCAAAGGGCCGGGCCTCTTGTGTGCAGAGCCCAATTTTAGGCCCATGTTGAAACAATTGAACAAGGGTAGAACCGTCATTTTGCAAGGCTCGCCTAAAACTCATCTCTGTTATTCAGCAATTACGAAGCTCAACGACAATAAAAACAGTCACCAACCATCAAACAAACCAAACCTTGATTTCATCGAAACCATTACAGTTTTACACCCACATTACATTACGTTCAGTACTACATTGCATAAATAAAAACCCCTTTTTTTTTTCTCTCTCTTCCTGCATATCAAGCTTCCATTTTTCTCTCTCTAACTCGGCTTATTCCAGACAGAGGTCAGTCTCTCTCTCCGATCTTTCTTCAAAGATTATGCATGTAACGGAATTTGAGTTCTTATATTGTTACTGATTTTGATAGTTTTGATCTGGGTCGATTCAATACCGTTTAATTTTTTAAATTTTTTCAGATTTTCTGTTTTGTTTACTTTTGATCATACAGAAATATATAGATACAGAAATATATGATATAGCTTGCAATGTTTAATTGTTCTTGCCAACTAAACTGAGTATAAAGTTTGATCATCAATTATTGCTCAGAATGATGAAGCCAAAATTTTTTTAGTTGGGCATTATGAAAATTAATTGGAGATAATTTTTTACTGGTCTCATAATTATATATTTCAATCAATTATGGAGTGTAGGAACATTTTATAGTTTTTCTTAAGGTACATTTGAAATTGTACAAAAAAAATATTAGGCATAAAAATTAAAATTCTAAAGTATGAGTGGGGCATATGTGGCTTTGTCGCTGATTGGTTATGTAAAGTATATAAAACCAATGTTGGTTGCTAATAGCTATTTTTTTTCTCAAGTGCCATTTTCGGGTGTCATTTACCTTTTTGTTTTTAAATTTCGTATTTGAATTATTTCTTATTTTTCTCCCTTTTAGTCGTCTAATTTACGCAACTAGCATCAAATACTTTACATTTGTTTCACTGAAAATTTGGTGTAAGATAACATTGTGAATGTACTACTTATCTAGTACAAGAATCTACTGTCCTTTTTTGTCTGTCTTGAATTCAAAAACAACGTATTTTTAAAACTAGATTATAACATTGTGGAAAGCTTAGATTTAAACACACGGTTTATCATGTCTGCCATAATGGAAATGCCTTCTAAATGTTTCTGAATCTTGCTTTTACTTTCTGGTGGTTTAGATGAGCTCAACCGCAACTCATGTCATGCATACCGCAATGGTCAAGCCCCAGATAAATTGTTCACGGAGAACTTTTATGCAGAGCACAGTGAATTTCAGCACCAAGTGTAAAGCAACAGCGTGGAAGAGGCTGGCAAGCTCTTCTCACATCTCAGCAAGGCCGTCATTCTTCCAGAGCTTAACAACTAGTAATGCTAAAAGTTCGGAAAAGGTTGTCTCTAGAGCAATGTCTGTAGCAGTTGAGAGCAATACCTTGCCAGGATTGCCTATTGATTTGAGAGGTCACACACCTTCTTATATGACTTGTTTATATTAAATAAATAGTAGGAAATGCCATAATTTGTGCATCAGAAGAACGAATGATTTGACAGGGTTCGTATTGATCTGCGGAAATACATCAGATCTTATCAATGCACTTTATTCTACTTATTCCAAGGAAAGGATTCAACAATCACTTAAAAGAAAATCAAGAAACTAATTATACCATAGTTTAGCATGTTATAAATTTGGGACAGCCCTTATCAGGTAAGAGAGCATTTATTGCTGGTGTGGCTGATGACAACGGGTATGGTTGGGCAATAGCGAAATCTCTTGCTGCTGCCGGTGCGGAAATTCTTGTTGGTACATGGGTGCCGGTGAGTAAATTGATTCATCGCATTTCTCTCATGGCTGTAAAGATATTAGTAACTAAAATTTATTACATTGTTTTTTAACAAAGATCTCCTTTTTAGGCACTAAACATTTTTGAATCCAGCTTACGGCGAGGAAAATTTTACGAATCATGTGTGTAAGGGAAAGATTTATTTTCTCTCCGCATTTCATATAATCATTTGATGTTCGTCAAAGCTGTCTCCATTTTCCAACAATTGCTTATCTAAATCTTGGTCTTCCCAGATTACCAGATGGTTCATTGATGGAGATTACCAAAGTATATCCACTAGATGCAGTTTTTGACAATCCCGAGGATGTTCCTGAAGATGTATGGCTCCTTCCTTTTTTAACTACGCCAAACAATTCTGATTATATTCTCACTTATTCTTCAATGTGCTTTGTGTAATATGTAATTGTCGGTTAGATAAAGTCTTTGCATTTGAATTTAAATAAACTAGAGGATAAAGGGTTTATCATTAGAGATAAGGTTTCTTAGGTTAGAGTTTATCTTTAATTAGGATAGTTTCTTTTAGGAAGATAAGGTTTCTTCCTTAGCCTATTTATTCTTATTTTTTACTATTTTGAAAATAATAGAAGAGATTTTCTTTCTAGAAAATTTACATGGTATCAGAGCCATGACAAAAACAGCCATGGTTGGTGCCACCAAAGGCACGAGTTCCTTAGAGGTTGCTGATGAGGTTGTTCATCAGTCTCCTATGTATTTGCCCGATCATTCCCTTCAAATAACCATTCATAAACTGAATGGAAAAAATTATCTAGAATGGTCACAATCTGTCAAACTTGTGATCGATGGTAAAGGAAAGCTTGGTTACCTGACCGGAGAAATAAAACAGCCTACTAATGATGCAAAGCAGAGGAGATGAAAATCAGAGAACTCAATGGTAATTGCCTGGTTGATTAATTCTATGGAACCGATGATTGGGAAACCCTTCATGTTTCTCCCTACTGCCTGAGATGTTTGGGAAGCAATGCAGGATACATACTCTGATCAGGAAAATTATTCCCAGATGTTTGAATTAAATGCCAAGATGTGGAGATCCCAGCAAGGAGACTGAGAAGTGACTGTGTATTATAACGAGATGATGACACTATGGCAGGAACTTGATCTACTCGAAGAAGAAGAATGGGAGAGTCCAAGTGATAGTGTTCGATACAAGAAAAAATTTGAAAGAAACCGTGCGTTTGTATTTCTTGCAAGTTTAAACAAAGAATTAGATGAAGTCCGCGGTCGAATTTTGAGTCGAACACCTCTCCCCTCAATCAGAGAGGTTTTCTCCGAAGTCCGCAGAGAAGAAGCTCGTAGACATGTCATGATGAAACCAGCAGGAGACACTCGACCAAGCCTTGATGCTGAAAGTTCTGCACTGGCTACAAAAGGGTATGATCCAGAGGGCGAAAGGAAGAATGGAAGACAGAAGCCATGGTGTGATCACTGCAAAAAACCCTGGCACACCCGTGAGAACTGCTGGAAAATTCACGGCAAGCCAGCAAACTGGAAAAAGAAGCAGAATGGTGACACTCGGGCATTCCAGGCCAGCAACAATAATGAAACAGGGCAGCAACAAGTCTCCTCAGAAACTCTTCCATTTACAAATGAACAAATTGACCACCTGTACAAAATGTTTTAGCCACCCTTACAACCCTTCTTGTTCTGTGGCACAAAAAGGTAATTACCTCACAGCCGCTCGTATCAGTGTCAATCCAAATTGTTCTTGGATAATCAATTCCCATGCAACCGATCACATGACCAGATTATCACAATTATTTTCATCTTATAGACCATGTGTAGGAAATCAAAAAATCAAAATAGCTGATGGTTCCCTCTCAACAATAGCCGGGAAAGGAACCATTGTTATTTCTCCTCACCTTACTCTTAATGATGTCCTCCATGTCTCAAATTTGTCTTGCAATCTCTCATCTGTCAGTAAATTAACTCATGATCAAAATTGTCAAGTTAACTTCCTTTTTTCTCGTGAGTTCCAGGATTTAACCTCGGGGAAGATGATTGGCAATGCTAAACAAGTTGAAGGACTCTACATACTTGAAGGTGGATCTGCAATTGGAAGGCAAGCTCGGAAGACTTGTTTCACTTCTATTTTTGTTATTAGTACAAATGAAATCATGCTATGGCATTATAGATTAGGTCATCCAAATTTTAAATATTTGAAACATTTGTTTCCCAAGTTATTTATCAATAAAAATCCGTCTTCTTTTCAATGTGAAATTTGTGAGTTAGCAAAACATCACCGTGTCCCCTTTCCACCACAACCCTACAAAAGCTCAAAACCATTTACTATAATACATAGTGATGTTTGGGGTCCTTCTAGAGTTGCAACCCTCTCAAGTAAAAGATGGTTTATCACCTTCATTGATGATCACACAAGGGTTTCTTGGGTATTTTTACTAAAAGAAAAATCTGATGCAGAACAAGTGTTTAAAAATTTTTACACCGTGATTCAAACACAATTTAAAAACGAAATTCAAATCTTTCGGAGTGATAATGGACAAGAGTATTTTAACTCCATTCTGGAAAAAAAATTCATGAAAAAGGAATTGTGCATCAAAGCTCTTGTAATAATACACCTCAACAAAATGGGGTGGTTGAAAGGAAGAATAAACACATCCTAGAAGTTGCCCGGGCCTTAAGATTTTCTTAATGTTCCAAAATATTTATGGGGGGAAGCTATCCTTACAGCCACTTACTTGATCAATAGGATGCCAACTAGAATTTTGAAATTTAAAACCCCTTTAAATGTTTTCAAAGAGTGCTTTCCTACTTCAAGGCTTTTTGGTGATATCCCTCTAAAAATATTTGGATGTACTGCATTTGTTCATATCTATGATAATAAACGAGGGAAACTAGATCCTGAAGCAAGAAAATGCATTTTTGTTGGCTATCCATCAAATCAAAAAGGGTACAAGTGCTTTGATCCACTCTAAAAAAAATTGTTTGTTTCCATGGATGTACCTTTTTTGAAAACCAAAGTTACTACATGAGTTCTCATCTTCAGGGGGAGAACAATAGTGAAGATTCAAATGTCAGTATTGATGCTTTAAAAAAAACTGAAACGGTTCCAGCCGTGTTTGAACTTACACCCGAAATAGATGAGGAAATAAATGATGTAGGTACAGTTTTGAATGAAAATTCAAATGAAACAAATGTATTGGATACTGAAAATCATGGACAGCTTCCTTAATGCCATCACATGATCATAATCGTGGAAAATTAGAGATGTGTGCGAAACGGTACAAAGGGCTAGTCTTCTCAAGAAGGAATCATCAACAAGGAACAGAGAAATCTAACTTGCAACACTGCCAAGAGTCCAACCGTGGATTAGATCCCATGTTAGATAAAGTCCCAAGTAATTCTGAACCAAACTCTTCAATTCCTATTGCTCTCAGAAAAGGTATTAGATCTTGCACCAAACATCCATTGTCCAATTTTGTGTTGTATGAAAAAGTGTCACCCTCCTTCCATGCATTTATCTAACAACTCTCCAGTGTAGCTATTCCAAAAAATATACAGGAGGCTCTAGTTGTTCCCGAGTGGAAGGAAGCAGTTTATGAAGAGATGATGGCTCTTGAGAAAAATGAAACATGGGACGAACTAGACTTGCCACGCGGGAAAACAACCGTTGGCTGCAAATGGGTGTTTACCGTGAAGTACAACTCAGATGGCTCATTGGAAAGATATAAAACACGCTTGGTAGCAAAGGGATTTACACAAACATACAGTATTGACTACTCCGAAACCTTCTCTCCAGTAGCAAAATTGAACACAGTAAGGGTTCTCCTGTCCATTGCCGTGAATCTTGATTGGCCTCTACACCAGCTAGACGTAAAAAATGCCTTCCTCAATGGAGAATTAGCAGAAGAGGTGTATATGGATGTGATGGAAACCTCTAGATTAATGAAGAACAAATTACACACTAAGGTGATTTTTCGAGAGAATCACCGTCTCTCCTCACAATTCTACACAATCCAAAAGTGCCTAACCTCTAGGAACCCCTGCTTATTTATAGACTCTCCTAGATTGACTAACAGCTTCTCCTACAAGCTACAAGCTAACTCTTAACAACTAACTAAACTCAGTTACAAGTCCCTGTCCACGTCAACCACTAACCACCCAGTAACCAATCCTTTATTGTTTCTTTCTTTCTTCTACCATAGTCTAGCAGCGTCTAGTTCTTATCATTACCCCCCCATTCACAAGAACCTTGTCCTCAAGGTTCAAGTGACCTCTCTGTGCTCCGCCGTTTGTCCCCCCGGTGCTTCCTCAACTTCAACATCAGTTCCAGCCCCATCATTTTCGTCTACCGCTGCGATAAGAACCTGTAGTTGGGGGTTCTTACAGACGTGGCCGAACTGCCATTTCTCCTCACACCGGAAGCATAAACCTCGTTCCCTTCGCCACTGCATTTCAGCATCCGAAATCCTCCTCCTGAAATTTTCATTGTTCCATGTAAAGTGAGGGGAATTGGGAAGCTGATTCTTGTTGACTGAGACGTTGGAGTGAGAAGAGTTAGAACTAGTGCGTGTCACTCCCGAAACAACTCCAATACCCTCTGCAGTCTTTAGTGGAATTCCACTAATGCCACCGACTGGAATCCCACTAGTGCCACCGACTGAGTAATTGGAATAACCCCCCACCGCTGATTTCCTTAGTCCCAAAGAGTCCCCAATTCTGGAGATTTCAGCCCCTCCAACATTCGGTATGGGCGTGGACACTTGGGCTCTTTCAAGGGCCCAATTCTTCTCCTCAATTTTTTGGGCCAAATCCAACAGCTGGACGAGAGAGACAGGCTTCACCATACGAACTTCTGCCTTGATTTCCTCGGCCAGTCCATTCGAGAAGGCTCCCATTAGAAACTCCTCGTCGGCTTCTCTCAAAGGGGACGAGAGCAGCTCGAATTTCTCACGAAATTCAGCCACCGATGAGTCTTGTCGCAAAGCAATCAAGGCTTCGTAATGGTTGCCAGTTTGCGAAGACTTGAACCGCTGTATCACGGATTCCTTGAATCTCAGCCATGAAATGTGACCAGATCTGGATTCCAACCACTGGAACCAGTTCAGCGCCTTCCCTTCAAGACCGATAATCGCCGCCGCCACTCGTTCCGCCTCCTCGACGCCTTGGACCTAGAAATATCGCTCAAGCCGAAACAACCAGCCAAGCGGATCATCGCCGCTAAAAAGGGGAATTTCCATTCGGCGAAATCTTGATTCTCCGCCGCTCGGTGCTGAACCATGATCGGGGTGAAACGCTGCCGCCGTCGCGCCACTGCCTTCAACGTCGTTTGAAGCAAAAGCCCTAGCCTGCTCTGCCGGTGGATTCACGCCGTTCCCCGACCTCATCCAATCGGTAAGCTCCTTCATGTACTCCTTCACAGCTCCTATGTCTGCCGAAAGCTGTCCGACAACTCCTTTGAGTTCTCCGATGTCTTTCTCCAAAACTTCCACTCTTCCGTCCATTTTTCCAACTTTTGAAGCAACCATTCCCAATCGGAATAGCTCTGATACCAATTTGATGGAAACCTCTAGATTAATGAAGGACAAATTACACACTAAGGTGATTTTTCGAGAGAATCACCGTCTCTCCTCACAATTCTACACAATCCAAAAGTGCCTAACCTCTAGGAACCCCTGCTTATTTATAGACTCTCCTAGATTGACTAACAGCTTCTCCTACAAGCTACAAGCTAACTCTTAACAACTAACTAAATTCAGTTACAAGTCCCTGTCCACGTCAGCCACTAACCACCCAGTAACCAATCATTTATTGTTTCTTTCTTTCTTCTACCATAGTCTAGCAGCGTCTAGTTCTTATCAGGATGCTCCACCAAGTTTTTTTGAGAGGTTTGGTTTGAGGATCTGTCGATTAAAAAAGTCTCTGTATGGGCTCAAGCAGTCTCCTAGAGCTTGGTTTGAACGATTTGCAAAGTTTGTAAAAGGCCAAGGCTTTACTCAAGGACAAGCAGACCATACTCTATTCATGAAGATATCCTCTGAAGGAAAGATCGCTGTCTTAATTGTCTACGTGGATGATATTATCCTTGCAGGAGATGATTTCTAAGAAATGAGTAAATTAAAGCAGTGCTTGGCTACTGAATTTGAGATTAAGGATCTGGGACCATTACAATACTTTCTTGGTATGGAATTTGCACGATCCAAGAAAGGGATTGTCGTCTCACAGCCCAAATATACCCTTGATCTTTTAGAAGAAACAGGGATGAGTGGATGTAGACTGGCTGACACCCCTATAGAGTTCAACGTAAAACTTGGTGAAGGAGAGAAAGAGGTCCAAGTTGATACAAACCGATACCAGAGACTAGTTGACAAGTTAATTTACCTATCTCATACAAGACTTGATATCGTATTCGCAGTAAGTGTGGTTAGCCAATTCATGCCTGTACGAGGAACACCTTGAAGCGGTTTACCGGATCTTGAGGTATTTAAAGGGAACTCCAGGAAAAGGATTGTTTTTCAGGAAAAGTGAGCACAGGGGAATTGAAGTCTATACAGATGCTGACTGGGCAAGATCAATAGTGGATAGAAGATCAACTTCTGGATATTGCACATTTTTATGGGGAAATTTTGTCACGTGGAGGAGCAAAAAGTAGTGTAGTAGCTAGAAGTAGTGCCGAGGCCGAGTATAGATTAATGGCACTAGGGATATGTGAGGTACTATGGCTACTGAGAGCCCTCAAGGAGCTTAGAAGACCACACGATAGTCCTATGAAACTATACTGTGACAACAAGGCTACGATCAGCATCGCGCACAATCCTATTCAACATGACAAAACAAAGCGCATTGAGGTGGATAGACACTTTATAAAGGAGAAGCTTGAAGAAGGGGTCATATGCACGCCATTTGTTCCAACCACATAGCAAGTTGTAGATATTCTAATAAAGGGACTCCTAAGGTAGAAGTTTGAATTTCTAGTTAGCAAGTTGGGCATGATAGATATCTTTGCACCAACTGGAGGGGGAGTGTCGGTTAGATAAAGTCTTTGTATTTGAATTTAAATAAAATAGAGGATAAAGGGTTTATCATTAGAGATAAGGTTTCTTAGGTTAGAGTTTATCTTTAGAGTTTATCTTTAATTAGGATAGTTTCTTTTAGGAAGATAAGGTTTCTTTCTTAGCATATTTATTCTTATTTTTTACTATTCCGAAAATAATAGAAGAGAGTTTCTAGAAAATTTACAGTAATTTAAACTGTATTTTCATTGATGTCTGTATTCTGCTCCACGCAGATAAAAATAAACAAACGCTATGCAGGATCCTCAAATTGGACAGTTCGGGTATCATCTCCTTTGAACAGATTATTTTGAACTTTAGTTTTGAACTCCATGTTGGGTTACTCCTTTATAATATGAGGCATGCGTGGAGTTCAATAATTACGTGTTTTAATCTACAAAAAATTGTTTGTATTTCTGGCCGTGTAAAATCTCCTTTTGCTAGCTAATTCATAACACCGTTGATTCTTTTAAACTTTAAATCTTTAAAAATCTGTGCAGGAAGTTGCTGAATCTGTGAAAAAGGATTTCGGCAGTATTGACATCCTTGTCCATTCACTTGCCAATGGACCGGAGGTATAGTATTTTCCTATCGTTCTATTATCATCATTGTTCATGATCCTCATGGTACTTAAGTCTTAAAGTATCATGTACAGGTTAGCAAACCTCTTCTAGAGACATCGAGGAACGGATATCTTGCCGCCCTCTCAGCATCAAGTTACTCATTTATTTCTTTGCTCAAGCATTTTGCTCCAATAATGAATCCAGGCACACATCTAACTTATATTTCTTTCTCCATTTGTGCCACGATTTCCTTGTTAATAGTCATGCTTTTTCTTGTCCCCTTGTATCTCCATTAAAAAATCCTTAATCATGAACTAATAACTGCTGCTAGAAAGCTTACAATCTAATCTGAAATGTTGAAACTACAGGTGGTGCTTCAATTTCACTCACATACATTGCTTCCGAAAAGATCATTCCAGGGTGTGTTATCCTTGGACATTTCAAACCATGCTTTTCCAGTTCTTTTATAATGATTTAAAAACAAAACGAAAATGATTTCTCTGCTCTACACACAGTTATGGTGGAGGAATGAGTTCAGCCAAATCGGCTCTGGAGAGTGACACACGCGTGAGCAATTATTCTATAATTTTTTTTTTTTTTGTTTATGTATTAGAAGGAAAAAAAAATGGTTCCAGATTGACCATGTCTAAGAGAAACCATGTTTGAGTTTCTGATAAAAACATTACCAAATTTCTTCGAATGCCCGTTATGACAAATCTCATTTACTTTATTTTTTCCTACCTTTGCTTCAGGTTCTGGCTTTTGAAGCTGGAAGAAAACACAAAATCAGAGTCAACACAATATCTGCAGGTACTACAGTTAATCCCCCATTGAAAAATCAGTCTTTAGTCCTAAGCATATCTTATTGACATTATCCTCTAAAACTTCAGGCCCGTTAAGAAGTCGTGCTGCAAAAGCAATTGGTTTTATCGATATGATGATCGATTATTCGTCAGCCAATGCACCTTTACAAAAGGAATTATCTGCAGGTGATTTGCATGAAAAGAACTAGCTAGTTAGTTACTGTTTGATTGTCTTGTGTTGCAAGTTTTCTTTCCACTGGTATGACCAGATACAGCTATTTACTTTGATACTTGATACTTCAATCTAGTTTAGATGAACTTGAAAAATAAATGTACAGAGGAGGTCGGAAATGCTGCTGCCTTCCTTGCATCGCCGCTAGCATCAGCAATTACCGGAGCAGTTGTGTACGTCGACAATGGTCTGAATGCAATGGGAGTGGGAGTTGACAGCCCAATATTCGAGAACCTCGACATTCCAAAAGACAACTAGAGCGACAGACCTTGACTTCAATGGCTGATGAGGGATTTCACTAGAAAACTACTAAGCCAAAAAAAAAAATTTTCGTACCGTTTTTGTTTGGAAGTTAACTCATTCCTAGTTGATGAAAGGAAACTTATTCTCTTTCTGATTGGAATTTACATTTTGTGAAATCCTGTGCGTAAAAGACATCATTGTTTATTTAGGCTTCTGCATCTCATAAGATCATCTTTAACAATATGTCTGTTTAATTTAGTTACAAAAATAACAATATTTGTTCAAGTTTAAACAAATTTTTTATCGACCCCTTTTCTTGCATAGCCAGAAGTTACCACCAAAATCAGAGACGGAGACAACTATAACCCCTCTTTCTATGAACTAGAATAAAATGAAGGGTATTTTGACAAATTACTCAGATTAAGTGTTGCTAAATGCTCCTAAACTAAGGATATTATCAACAAATTATGGCTCCATTCATTTGGCTCGTTCAAATTGAGAATTTGAGTTAAAAAGTGAATTCATATGAGAGAAAACACTATAATAAAAAAATTGAGTTTAAATTTTCATTAGAGAAAATATTATAACAAAAAGTTAAATTTAAACTAGCGAAACGAACGGTGCTTAAATAATAGTAATGCCATCATACCCATCAACTGATCTCGTTTAAAGTTAGAGAACTAAATTTCCATACACATCAAATCTTCTTATTTAAAGTTGAGTGAACTTCAAATGGTGACAACATGTCATGGGAGAATTTCCTTTAAAAAAAAATTTAACTTCAAATGGTGATTTGAAGCACTATGCATTATTATTTTTTTTTTAAAAGTTATTTATCAACGTTGAAGTCAAGGGTTTGTCAATTTGCTAAACTTCAGGGGCAGAGGCTAAAATAAGGGTATTTTGACAAAGTACTCAGATTAAGTGTTGCTAAATGCTCCTAAATTAAGGATATTATCAACAGATTAAGACTCCATTCATTTCGTTCGTTCAAATTGAAAATTTAAGTTAAGAAGTGAATTCATGTAAAGAAAAATACTATAATAAAAAAACGTTGAATTTATATTTTTATTAAGAAAACATTATAGCAAAAAGTTGAATTTGAACTAACAAAATGAACGGTGCTTAAATTTTAATAGTAATACCATCATACACATCAACTGATCTCGTTTAAAGTTAGAGAACTAAATTTCCACACATCAAATGTTCTTATTTAAAGTTGACTGAACTTCAAATGGTGCAGCATGTCATGGGAAATTTTCCTTTAAAAAATTTTAACATCCATCATGATTTGAAGCACTATGCATTTTTTTTTTTTTAAAGTAATTTATCAACGTTGAAGTCAAGGGTTTGTCAATTTGCTAAAACTTCAAGGGCAAAGGCTAAAAGCACCAAAATCTAAAAAGAACAAGGACAATTGAACACCGCAGCTCATTACATCAAACAGTTGATAATAAAATAGCACAAAAGGGAAACACAAAGCTTTGTGAACCTATGATCCAAAAAGAGAACAAAGGAGTTTTTTAGATGAATTCTACTACTATACAGGAAAAAGTTACATAATTGTAATGCAAGTCCTAAAATGTATAGCAAGACTGGTTCTGCTGGAAATACCCTATATCATCGTCAGCTTCACCTCAACTTGCGCTTCCTTTTCCGGAGAGTACTGGAGCTTTGTACGTCATCGTCACACAGAGGTGAGTCTTCCACAATTGCCGGTTCACTGTCAGGGAATTGCTCCCCAACTGTTTGCTCCTGTATAACCAGGCCGCGGTTCCTGCTCAATTTCCTAATTGGTGTTGTCGGACCAGTTGGTTGACGTTCGCCGGAAGGTTCGTCTGCTTGACTTCTGCTAGGCATATTTGCTTGACACCTATGTGGCATCAATTCCTCACCAACCGCAACATAATTTGACATCAACTGTGAAATTCAGAAAAATTCAGATAACATTCATTCATCAATAATATTAAGACAATATGTAAACACCACTCGATGGCCTTGGAGGATTTAAAACAGCAAGTGAAAGAAAAGAATTTTGAAGACGGAATTAAAACCATTCTTAAAGTAATGGGCAAAGGGGGACACACTTGACACGCAAGTCCTTAAGGCAATATGTCCCACTTGGAATACTAATCGGGCGAGATGAAATTGCAGAGACAACGAACAACAATCAACAAAAAGAAGTTATCGTGGAAGCTTAAAACATATCAAACACTCTTCCAATACCTTCCAATCCTTGAAATCAAATCTGAAGACGAAATGGCTATAAGCAACCTCCCCGGAGGCAACTGAATTGACAGAAGGTGCATTTCTTGGCGCTGACAAACCAAACAATGCAGTACGTGATTAACACAAGGCATGGAAGTAGAAGACCCAAGACGTTAAGCTGAAAAAGAGGAAAATGAGCATATAAAAAAATAACTTACAGACTTGATGACAGCCTTTCTCATCCACTTTAATTTCAGCTCGCCCATCTTTAGCTAGAAATGACAGCGCAAATAAATTTTCCACCGTCTCTGCAAAAGAGCTCCTGTTCAACACTAGATTTTCAAGTTTAACGGTTTTGTTCTTCCTCAAAATGTTGAACATGGTCGCCATATTTTTATCAGTGTCTGTCCTCTCTTCCACAGCAGAATTGTCTAACTGCAAATGGTAACCATGAAGTTTAATTACCAGCTATAGAAATCATTAGGAAAATAAGACATTGTATCAAATTTAGCACAAACTGAACTAACTATGCAAATGGTTACATAATCTATAGTCCATTATGCTGGGACATAGAAACTAACTACTTATGATAATGATTTCAACTGCTAAATAAACATGTAAACGCATTGAAAAGAAAACTAAGGTGAATGGTCTCATAATGGTTACCTAGGGTGGGAGTCTAGATAACCAGAACCCATTAAACTACTAGTCTGTAGTTCTAAGAAAGCAATAACAGACCTGAATCAAGCCCTCTTACCTCTTCAGGCCGAGAACTTTCTATAGGCCTCACATGTCTTCGGTGAACAACAGGATTCCGAACCTTGGCTTCTGTGTCCATAGGCCCAAGCCTGAAAGAAAAGCAACTATATCAACCTTGGCATATGATTAATTAAGAAATGTTCACACACGAGGAGATTAATTCTATTGCTATTACATGGTGCAGCATCCAGGAGCACTCCTGAAAACATGTGACACTGCAAGTCCAACATCCTCCCAAAATTTAGCGCTCCTTGGGCCTTCAATGCTTCTGCTTTGTTGCCCAAATTCTCTAAGAAGACAACTGACGAAATTCGAAGGCGTTATACCAGAGGCACTATGTGCCTTGACAGAGTTTATTAATGTGTTTGTAATGTCCAGTAAAGCCTCGGCATCAGCAACTTGTTCTCTTGGCTTCTGCACTGAAAATTGAAAACAAAAGTTAGTGAAAAGCAACAACGAGTAAGCCAACTCTCTTAATGAACAAATATTAAGGAAACGAAAAAAGAAAAAGGAACTATAGCAATGAAATATCAAAGAGATGGGGAAATTTACCCAGCTGATGCAAGGTCTCCACTTCATTGATAATTGAACTGAAGTTATCCGAATCTACACTTGATAACTCCTCTCTCTTTTCTGCACATTATTCAATTTCAACAATTATTAAGCATAAAAAAAAAAAGAAGAAAATCTATTTATCCACCAAAACTCTGTGAAAACAGAGTATAATGAATTTGATTAGAAATCATAAGTCCGTCTAACAAATCAAAACATTATTCACTTTTATCTTTCAGAAGCAAATAAAGAACAGAAAACCGAACACTAAAATTCCCTCCTTTTTCTACTGCAAAATAAATAATCCATACAAAAAAAGAAACCTATTTTCTCGTTTCTTTCCTTTTCTTTTCCGAGCAACCAAACAGCAAGGAAAACAACATACACACTCCAAAACGCCTAAATTTCATCGAGAAAACACACCAAAGCGCACAATCAACCACATCAACAAATCGAAGGTTAAAACCAAAGATTTGAAAAGAAGAAAATACCGCTGATTTTGGACTTGACGGCAAGGTAGCGAGAGCGGAGGACTCGGCGATCCTTCTCGCCATTAAAATCCTTCGGTTCTTCGACTCTTCTGCTGCAACTAGCACTACTCGCTTCGCGCCTCACAGTCCGAACCATGGCCGGCAAAACGATGATCGGCAATTTCGCGTGGAGATTTCAAGATCGAAGAATCTCGGATTTTTCTGGTTCGAATCAATCGCGAGAGATTCGGAAAATTTTTTTGGATTGAAAAAAGAAAGGAATAGAGCGAAGTATTTACAGAAAGAAAATTTGGAAAGTGGAAACCCCCGGGAACCAAATTTTAGAGGCTTTCGGTTTTTCCCTCTCTCTCCCACGAACGAAAATTTGTTTTTAAGTCCTTTTTGGCGAATTTTTTATTGTAGAAGAAAAAATTAGATGTGACATTTTTTGAGAGTTTTTTACTGTAAAAATTTAGAATTAAAAACTCGTATCGGTGAAATGAACGAGACCTAGAATTTTCAGTTCTATACAATCAAAAGTTTAAAAAAATGTCACTTAAATTTTTTTGCCTTTTTAAAAATATAATATCTCAATTTAAATTAAAAATTTTAATTTACGAAAAAAACAGAGCAAAGTCTTAAATTTAGATTTGAATTTTGTTTGGTTCAAAATAAAATAAATTAAAGTAATTTTAATTAATTTATTCATGATTTTAGTAATAGACGGTTGAGATTTCGGAGACGTTTTGTAAGGGAATTTATATCATGATTTGAATCATAGTTCATGGTTCGCTATAGTGTTTTCTCTCACAAAAAATACACATAAATCAAAAATGATTCTAATCTCATGATTCTAATTTATAAACTACACGTCTCATTTGTTTCCCTCGTTGTTGGATAAAAAAAGAGGTCAAAGCTTGCACTACAAGCCTGGCCTTGACGTGGGTTGTGCCGCCCTTTGGGTTATCCTTTTCTATGCCTTCTTTTAATAATTTTTACTTTCGGTCCCAAATTATGCCTCAGTTTGTTTTTAAGTTTAGTTCAGTTCAACTCAGTTATAGTGAGTACTATTTGAATTAACGTTTAATAAGCATACAGTTTGAATTATATTCTCCATTTAGAATGAGTTTAACAGCCCAACTTAGAGTTTAGCTCCCTTTCAAATTCAACCGTTTAAACCATTTTTGAACAATAAAAAGTACTCACTATCTCTATTTTTCACACCTACTAAACACAAATTCAAATTTTATTCCCTATTCAAATTAAAACTTTAACTACACATACAAACGTCAATTCAAACTACAATTTAAACCACACAGTTTAAAATTTTTTTTTGTCAAATCAAAAAGTTCAAACTAACAAAATTCAAACCAGTGAACTAAACAAGACTGTATTTCTTAGCATGTAATTTCACTTTTACAAATAGCACCTATGCTCCTTGGTTCATGTTTGGCCCTTCAGTCACAAAACTTGAGCTAGAAATTTAAAAAATAATGAAACTATATCTTTAAAATTTTAAAGGAATTAATTGTGTGAACCCTTATCACTGATTTAAAAAGATATTTTAGGCAAATTACTAGGTGAATTTAAATAAATTTGATTTATTTTATTAGCCAAGAAGCTCGTGTAGAAAAAATATATTTTTATTTTCCTTTTCAATTTTTGAATTTATTTAGGTGTGATTCATTTAAAATACTTTTATTAACTAAGCATTTGAGTGTAATATGGCAATGGTTGATTCAAAGGGATAAAACATGGGATAAGGAGCATAATTTATGCAACACTTTCTAACATTTTAAAATTTTAGGGTCTAAATGGAACAAGAAGCATAGTACGAGGGTCAAAATTGACATTAACTCTTAATATATTATATAGATTGATTTTTTTATTTTTTATTTTTTTAAAATCAATAATAGATTGATTTTTTTAAGGAGAAGGCAAAACTAATCAGAATAAAAAAATATGATTTTTTAACAATAAAAATATGAGTAATTAAGAAAAAAAGAATCAGCGTTCCACATTCAAAACATAAAATAAAGCCCCAAGAAAACTAACTTATACAATTTAAAAAGGAAATTTTATTTGTAGAAAACAGAAACGTGGTGATAATTACATGCCATGTGAAACAAACAATGTTTTAAAAAATGATTATTATCACTGATACTCCTTGAACTTTAAAATCATTCTTGAACTTTTAAAAACTCTCATTTTGCTTCTAAATTTTGAATTGTTTTCATTTAACCCATTCTATTAAAAAAAGATAGAAAAAATGAAAATAATGTAATCACGTGATTTTTATGTTTAGAATTCTATTAAAAAGAAACAAATAAAAACCACATGACCACATTTAACCTTTTTTTTCCGTCAAATTTTAAAAGAAATTACAACAAATGAGTTAAGTGAAAATAATTCAAAATTCAGTGAGTAAAATGAGTTTTTAAAAATGAGTTTTTAAAATTCATTAAGCAAACTGAAAATAACTCTAAAATTCAAAGCACCGGTGAGAATAATCTTTTAAAAAAAGAACTGAATTATGTTTTTAAGGAACTAAAGACAGGACATGCAAAATTTGTTACGTACGCATTAAACAATTATAATGCACAACAAAAAAACTGTTCCTACTACAAATTAAACCATTGAAAAGCTAATCTAAATACTATTGAAAATCTAATCTAATAATTAAAATATAGTTCCTAAATGTGGAAGAATATAACCTTTCTTCACCATAAGTGTAACCTTTTATTTTTATTCAACCAAAAACAAATAAATCGATGCAAAAGACGATGTGATATCATTTACGGGGAAAAAAAAACTGCCTTGTGCTGTGTTGATTAAAGCTATTTCTTAAAAACATCAATTTATTTGTTTGTTAGCAAAAGTAAAAGATCAATAGCTTAGAACCACTTGCAAGTCATTGGAGAGAGACTCTGCAGACAGAAAGGGGAAGCTGAATTTTTAATTCTTTTTCGCTCTCACTAATCAATAGTTTTTTAATTTCCTTTCACTACTTCCTATTGGGGGAAATGTGCCCAAAGTCCATACAAAGGTAGTTGTCCAAAATTAAGCCCCAATTAATTAGCAAAGACTTCCCAGTGAGAAATGAAATTGCAAAATTCTCCATTGGCGCACCAAATTTCCCAAATCACTGATCCCTCGGCATGGCCAATTCTGAAAGACAAAATCCACCAAACTGGGGTACATAGGCAAGATGTTCCAAATTCCTCCCTCTTGATAAAGCGGCCGAAAATGGCGAGCCACAAAAATACATGCCTCAGGAGCACATCGACAATGCCCAAGAATTTATGGTCAACTAACCCGAGCCTGGAAAATTCTCACGAGAGAATCCCTCCGTTCCAAAACTTTTGGTTCCGACCAAGCTTGAGATTCGTCCTAACCAATGTCGGTAAATTCTGGAGACAACGGACAATCAACAAGATCAGAGAAAATACTGGGATCATAACTGTGTTCTACTGCTTCAAAAGTCTCCATTTCTGATGGTAAGAAATCATTGATGTCAGAAAAGGAGTTACTTCCCAAAGCATCAATCTCAACCTCTGCCGTGATGGGCGAACTTGGATTGAATAGGTTAAGATCCAGCGATGCCAATGGTCGGAAGATCTGTTCACTATGAGGGTGGCGCGTCTTACCATTCTCTGAAGTTTTCCTGGACTTTGACTTAGCAGGTTTGTTTAAATCAGGGAAGGGGATTTTGTGCTTTCCCAAGGACGGTAACTTCGGTGCGGAACGAGACCTGACCTCGTTTGTGGGAAATACAGATGAAGCCCATCCGAGACTGTCGTCAACACAAGCTCTTGCAGAAACCCTGGAAAAAGGAGGCGGGATGTTTTTTAGCAATCCCAATAGTTAGTTAATTATCGGAAAAATAATTCTGTAGCTTTTTCAATCAGTTGTTGCAAGTAGAATTGACAATGTTGTTTTGCAAATAGCAAACCATACTGACCTCGCCTTTTGCTTATATGTCAAAGGACGCAGAATGACATGACTTTCAATTTCTTAATTGCCAATATTGGATGCAGATGACAACAGTTTTAAGGCAGATGACAACAGTTTTTAAGACTCCTTTCTAAATCATGAATGCAAGCAAGTTCCAGAGACTCCAGAAAAGTCGTTCATTTTGCGAAGAAAAGTCGAATCCTTTTGGTTTTACCATATGCAACTTGACCAGATAAGGAATAAACTGTTACTTTCATCTCACGAGAAAAGAACAGATGCATGTAACTGACCATGCTTTTGTGGGATGCGTAAAACTTACCTGAAACGATTCTCAGCCACATCATATGAAGTTCTGAGATGACGATCTTCCTGCTCATCCTGACTAACAGATGGGAGAGGGTCTGAACCAACAATTGATAAGTTTAGAACAGAAGGCAGCGGATCCAACGTGTCGTCCGTTTCTTTAGGGAATTCCAGAGTCATCTCCCAACGTTCTGCCTTTGTCGATGCATCTTCCCTGCGACTGGAAGAAGAAGCTCTGTCATCTGGTTGTCGCATCCTTTGAACAAAAGAGGATGCTTTGTCTTCCTGTTGTCGATTACCAACATCGTGAAGTGCAGCTGCTAATAGCCTACTCTGTCCTGAATTAGTGAATTTCAATCTCTCAACAGGCTCCTTAATAGAAGTACGAGAAATATGGTTGACAGAATTGAAAAATCTCCCACCAAAATAGAGTCCATTTCGTGATGATGCAAGGTTCTTGTGGTGATCCATACGAGATGTAATCTTCCAGACAGATGACAGAACGGCAGTGAAGTGTTTTTGAAGGAGCAACTCTTTGTCTGGCTGCTCAGCAGCAATATCTAACAACGTTCGAATATTATCCTGACATGAGATTAAGAAACAATTAACAAACGTAAATAAACTTGGATGCATATATGCGGATCAAAAAGTTTACAAGACAATTCTTAAAATCGCAGAGCCTACCTGTGTTACTTTTAGAAGAGCCTTTCCGGACCCCGCATTGCTGCTAACTTTGTCATAATTGGGATTGTCCGGTGAAGACAAAACATATCTTTGAATGAGTTCCCTAAATCTCTCACAACAATGGACAGGATGGCGATATCTTCCCCTGTAAAATCCACCAGCAGCCATACCATATAATATTTCACTAACCAGGTTCCAATGAGCCCCATACTCATGTACCACAGCACATAATATTGCATCCTCCTGAGGTAACCAAACATCAGGAGATGGGACACAATCCCTTGACCAGATATTCCCCTTCCTTAGCTTCTCCGGTTTTATCATTAGGACTCGCTTTATCGGCATGGAAGTGATGGATATTTTTCCTCCCATCTTGCTCCTGCTAACTGGTTTCTGTTCACATTCAACTACACTCTCAAAACGTTTTGAATCTGCAGGTTCATCATGCTGCATAACAGGAAAGTCAGTATCTAGGTCCAGAGGACAAATCTGAACAGGAGCCTTCTTGAGTTTCTTAGACTTTTTCTTGGAGGTCTTCTCTTCATCACCATCTGTTGCAGTTTCAGCCTTTTTACGTTTTTTCTGCGCAATTGAATGAGGGGATGCTGTATCTGAAAAGGTGAGCATCTCATGAGAAACACTATCTTCATCTATGGACATAGCTTCTTTCACAGATTTTGATTCAGAAGCTAATGATCCTTTCTTTAAGGATTTGAACTTCGCCTTCTTCGGTTTCTTCTTGGCCTTAGGTTTAGGATCACTTCTCATCTCATTCCTGCTACGAAATTTAAATTTCTGTTCAAATAGGCCCCTAAACAACTTGATTTAGGGGGGGTCTGTTCATTGGCGAAACAACATAACACAAAAACCTTCTGACAAAACATATAATTAAAAAAAAAAAAAAAAAAAAAAAAAAAAGAAAGAAAGAACTAATATGTATCCCAAGCCTAAAGAAATTGCACTAAAGGAAACTGGCAAATTTCAACTGGAGTTCTACAGAGTAGCATCGGAGCAATAATTCAGTGAAGAACGAACGAACTCTCGCATTACAGTTTCCTCTTCAAGAAAATCAACCTCTTCCTCAAATGGAACAATTACATAACTTCCCATTAAAGCTTCAGTTCATTGAAAAGGAGAGAAGGACTAAGGTTGGACTTTTCCTTCTATTACTATAGCAAATATGCTACTTTAGTTATCTTGGGGGAAAGAAGAGGAGAGAAATAGAGAGATCAGATAAGTCTTACTTCATAGAATCACAGTTTTCAGCCTCTTCATCTTCCCTCTCCTTAGCCTCACATTCCAGTTCCTCCATCAACTGTAACAATTTAACGAAAAGGTCACTTAATCCACATTACCAAAACATTAAAAAAAAAAGTGCAATAAAGGAGTATTCTAAAACCTGATGTTGAGCCAAGGCTTCAACCTGCTGTCGATATGCCTCAGTTGCAAAATCGGCATCCCATCCTACATGGAGAAGTAATGGGCTAAGTCTAAGCACGTCATTCAGGAATGACATGGACCAATCATATTAAGTTTAAAGTGATTGTAAGATTTTTTTCTCGATTAATGTCTTAAACAAACAAAACTCTGCAAATAGGGCTGAAATTTTGATGATTCATGGTAAGATCATCATGAGCTAATCAAACCAGGATTGAATAAAATCCAAAATATTCTATGTAATGGCTGCTCAAGAATCGCTTCAGGCATCCAGCTATAGGGGGGAATAAGAAAAAAGAAACAAAAGGGCACTTACTTTCATACACAAAAGGCTCCTCATCTTCATCAATCTCAGCTTCCATTTCCTCCTTGTACTTCTCAATGCGATCCAGTTCCCATTCTTTTTCCTCGTATGTAACTTGAGATTGCACTGCCGTCTTGTCTATAATTGGGTCCCATAATTCTAGAAAGCGAATTGCATACCTATCTATTGGGCGCAACTGATTCTCAAAGGAAGAGATTGTTTGTCCTGCTGCTGCAGCTGCTGCAGCCATTTGTTTTACATCAGCCAACATGTCAACATCATCATCCCTACCAGTTTTAAGAGCCTTTTCTTCATTAGTATCACTCCCATTAATCACCAAACCAGTTTCTTTGTTCGAAGCTATCATCATGCCACTCTGATCTCCAGGTTCATCAACCTTCACATCATCCTCATTTGCCAACTCGTCATCTTCCAGTCTCCCAATAGCTTCTTCAGTGAACTCTTGGTTGTCAACCTCTTCTTCCTGCTCAACTTTCTTTAACGCCATGTAGTCTGCTTCATCTTCTGCAGATTTCAAAGCAGCCTCCACATCTGCATTGGATAGAGAAAGCTCATTTCCATTGACATTTTTCTCCTTCTGAATATTTTTGATGGGAAGAGATCTATGACCAGAAAACAGCTCCATAGGATCAAGCTTCTTGAAAAATTCAGTGTTGTAGCCCCCACTCTGTATCACTAGATCATCTAAAGCACGCTTTTGATTTGCTTTCTTCAAAATATTTTCTTCAATGGTGCTCTCACTGATCAATCGGTAAATATGCACTTCGCGTGTTTGTCCGATTCGGTGGCATCGATCTTGAGCTTGTTGGTCCATAGCAGGATTCCAGTCACTATCATAAAAGATAACCGTATCTGCTCCAACCAGGTTGATGCCAACACCCCCACTACGAGTTGACAAGATGAAAAGAAATATTTTTGGATTCGTATTAAATCTTTGCATCAAAGTTTGCCTCTCTTCAGGCTGAGTGGATCCATCTAAGCGCATGTAAGTGTAACCATACAAATTTATAAAAGCCTCCAAAACATCAAGCATCTTTGTCATTTGAGTGAATATTAATGCCCGGTGACCTTCTGATTTCAATCTTCTAAGCAAAATTGCGAGCTCTTGCAATTTACCACAATCAAACTGTATAAGTCGCCTGTCAGGGAAATATACTTGCCTCCGAACGATAGCAGGTCTGAAAGGAGACAGTAGTGGAGACAAGACTTTGGTGCACTTCTGCTTATAAGTTGGGTCGAGAAATGCAGAACTCCCTGATCTACTGCACCAGCATACAGGTGGTGGAACTCGCGCTGCTGGGATTGCAAACATGAAACTTTCCACCAGGTTGATCATTTTATGGAAGCATTCAACTGGTGACAACACAATCTCAGCAAGCTTTGTGGAATACATATAGGACAATGGATTTGCCTTATGACGGTGAATATCATAAACAGGATGGTCTACTGTGACAAGATCCCTCAGGGTTGTTGAGTACAAGGGTTTTTTCTCACACCTCAAAGAATTCCACCATGCAATGGCTGCTGCACGTTCCTTTGCTTCTTTTAGCCTCTCCTCCATAATTGCCTTTCGGATCTCCTCAAAAACATTTGATCCATGCAACTTGCGATTTTTAAATCCAAACCCAATTTCTTCAATCTTAATCTGGTTAGCACGCTCTTTGATCAAATTTGAGGGGGTAGCAAGAGCTTTAACTTCATCACTCTCCCAAGAAGTCATGCTATAATCAAGATCAGTAAACAAAAAACCCAAGTCCCTAAGGTCAACTCCTGAAAATGGGCCAGGTGAAAGTATTGAACAAATAGAAGAACACAATTGAATGTCAATACCAGCCATATCAAAAGAACTGACAATTGGACGACCTTCAAACAAGTCAGGATGATTGCATACTTTGCGAAGTTGCATTATAATACTAATCATCCCAAAAAAGTTTGCACTCGCTAGAGTAGCTTGTGTTTCTGAGCTGGCAATGAAATCTTCATATAAGTTGCGCTGCCTCTTGGATAATCTACAGTAAATTACATGCTCGTGTTTCATAGGGAGCTGCTTCTCCACATCTCGCTTCAAACGCCGGAGTATAAATGGGCGAAGGACATTATGTAGACGGTCAACCACTTCTTTATTTACTTTTTCTTGTCCCTCTACCATCCCTGATATTGGATTACAAAACCAATCTTTGAATTCCTGATGAGACTGAAAAATGTGAGGCATCAAGAAATGCATTAGTGACCAGAGTTCCATGAGATCATTCTGCAGTGGAGTACCAGTTAATAAAATACGCCGCTTTGAATTGAAGTTCAAAAGGGTTTGCCATCTTTGAGACTTCCAATTTTTAATCAGATGAGCCTCATCTAATATCAAGTACTTCCACTTCTTACGCTTGAAAACTTTTGAATCTTGAATGACCAGTCTGTAAGTTGTTATGCATACATGAAATGAGTTGGGCTTCAACCAGCCTTGCCTCTTCAATTTTCGCTCTTTTGCACTTCCGAAATATGTCAAAATTTTAAAAGCAGGACACCATTTAAGAAACTCAGTCTCCCAATTTAGCATTACACTTGTTGGGACCACAATAAGATGTGGACCCCATATTCCCTTCTCACATGCTAGGTGTGCCAACAAAGCAATAGTCATAATCGTCTTTCCAAGCCCCATCTCATCTGCTAGAATCCCATTCAGCCTTTTCTCATACATTGTGACAAGCCAATCCAAGCCAATGTGTTGATACTCACGAAGAGGGAACTTTAGAAGAAAAGGAAACTTTGTACGCACTTTTGTTGTGGAAAAGGTGTTTCCTGTTGGTTGCGCTGATCTTGCAGCAGCAGCTGCATCAAAAATTATATTCTCACTCTCCCTTTCTCCTTCAGATACCATATCATGTTTGGCTTGCTCTTCATCCATAGGTGAGTGTGCACCTGGCTGGTGTTCACCAGATTGAGCGTCTCCATCCACAGAAGTACTGCACTGCTTCTGTTCAATGTCTTCATCCGTAGAATCAACCTGCTGCTTCTGTTCAAAGCCTTCAAGTGATGGAGAATCTGCAAACCCATCCGACAAAGCAGAGGCATACTCAGATTCGTCATCCACGTCTTCCTCATCATTGAAGTTCTGTCAAAAAGAGAAAGATGATGGAACAAAAATCATGCGTGATAAGAGGCATAGAGCTATGTGAACAATAAGCAGAAGTAAACATTGAGCTTACCTTTTTATACCTTGCAAGTAGTTCTTCTATAGGTATTTCACTCTCCTTTTGCAGCAATGCAATCTGCAAAACGACAAGAGATAATAGAAATAATGAACAAGTTGGACCAGAATCCAAAAGTCGTCGCAATAATATATGCTCTAAATCTCCTCACAAGCACATTTATGTAGTATCTCACCTCATCTATTGGGTCATTGGAATCTGCTTTTGCAAATTCCTCCTCTTCTAACAAGGTTGTCTCATCATCCTGAACATGAAATGTCCAAATCAATTATTAGTTGTGAAAAGTAAGCGTCAATCGATTATTAGCCAAACTTAAATTGCAACTATGAAAACCATTTTGACGAGATGCAAAATATTGTTGGAACTTCATAGAATACTACCAAAGAACACCAAATTAAGAGCATTCTTTACATGCTTCAGAACAATAGATATATTGAGAGGCATATTTAAATTGAAAGAAGAAAAGATGAATTTCCTTAAACCCTCAAATCTAACAGACAAGCTTTAACAGGACAACTAGGAGGGACAGCATCAGAGGATATGGTGACAAGAAGCGTGTATCCAAGTTCCTACCTTTTCTTCTATGGCAGCAAGAATAAAGTCACCATCTCCCTGCATAGTTTAATAAACTATGTCACCAAATAGCTAACTCTGCAATTTTTCTATCAATGCAATGGGAACATAACACACACGTATACAAAATGTCAAGCCAAAAAAGAGAAATCCAACGCGTCGAATTAAGACAAATGTACTTGACCCCGTTTAAATATATTGTATCACAAAAAATTGTAAAGACAATTATATTACTTTTCTTCGCTAGTACTTCAGAAATAACATAAACCAGAACTATCAATTTCCCATTATAAAACAATCTGCCCTGAAGCATCTGGTCCAGCAAGTAAAATTCAAGGAAACCACCCCTTACAAATAAAAAATCAGGGAAAAACAAAAAG
This sequence comes from Morus notabilis, assembly GCF_000414095.1. Classification (NCBI taxonomy): domain Eukaryota; kingdom Viridiplantae; phylum Streptophyta; class Magnoliopsida; order Rosales; family Moraceae; genus Morus; species Morus notabilis. The sequence goes on from NW_010363328.1 coordinate 240,161, forward strand.
AAAAAAAGAATCCATCACAGATACCTTTGCCCCATTACTTGGAAAGGCAAAGGGATGAACACAAACAATTAAAATAGTTTTTCCTACCCCTTCATCATTAAAATCATACACCACTTGTTCTTTGGCTAACTCATCAGAATCTTCAGAAAGATTTTCCCCTTTATGCGTCTCAACTTCTGATAAATGGTTTTCCAAAATTGAAAAGCCTCCGTTACTCACCCTCTGAAATTAGAAAAGAACTGTTAAGCCAAGCCCTCAACATTATCAGCAATTCAACAATGGCAAATAAACACATACAACTTACACAACGACGACCAGTGGATCCAACAGAGTTGTTTTTCTTAATTTTAGTGGCTGTAGAAAGTTCGTTCTTACTATCTGCAAAAGTATAAATTCATGACGTCATCAAACATACAATCATACAACCCAAAATTAACATATGCATCACCATTTGCTTAAACATACCACGATCTCTGTCCATAACGGCTAATTCATCCCCCTCTTCATCCTTCAATGGACTGCTGTCTCTGCTATCTGCACATACGTTGAGAGAGAGAGAGAGAGAGAGAGATTAAGTTGCAGAGTACAAAGACACACACTCAAACACATACACAAAACAGATTAACTCAATGAAGGCGAGGTACACATAAATCATAATAAAATGCTAAAACTGTTTGCTACTTACTTTTGTCCCTAGTATAACGTTTGAGTAGCTCCTCAAGTGGAAGATCTATTTCATTTTGCAAAGCAACCAGTTCTTCTTGTCTTTCTTCTTCAGTTATGCGAGCCTCATCTTCCTCTAATGTTTGCTCATCATCTTCCTAAAGCAGCACAATCACACAAGAAATTTGTTAAATATGCACACAATTTAAGTACAAATGGATGCAGAAAAACTTACAAGGCAAATTGCAATGGATCACGAGGATAAGAAAAAATTTCAGTTAGTGTCAGCAAGGATTATGAGTTATTTATTCCCTATCTTACTGTCCTCAGAGATCCCTTTTAGGTTTTACTTCATTTTATGCAAGTTTTCCTACTAGACAATTGTGTTCCTTTGGTTGCATAATTGGAAAGGTCATGATGTGTCAGCTTATTTATGCAGCTATGCTTGAATCACTGGTTACTGGACGTGAAGAATGGGGCCAACTTTCGCAGTGCTAAACCACTTTTTCAAGAAAACTTCTCTCTCAACCCACATTCATCTGCCAAGATTCTACTGATCTATTCTTATGTAAGGTTGTGAAGTAAGGAAAAATAAGAATACCATGTGGTCGTACTTGGGATGATCATTAATATCAGCTATCACACATGCAGCAGTAAGAGAAATACTCTCCATCCTTTTTAACCCCAAATCCAACCACCCCATCGACTCTTCTTTTTTCTCATGGTTTTTTTTTTTTTTTTTTTTTTTAACGCTAAAAACTCCAAAACTTCATGATTTTCCATCATTCTCCAATAACCCCAGTGGCAAGGCAAGAGTATAGACATCAATTCACACGAAGGTTTTTATCATGTGAAATCTATGTCATGCCAGTAAACTACATTATAACCCACCGGAAAACAAAAAATTATAATCAGAAAAGGCTACCAACAATCTTTGCTGGCATTGGCTGCAGTACAAGCATCTTGAATAAAAAATTTAAAAAAAAAAAGAAAAAAAAAAAGCAACCCCAACTCTTTGGTCTTTTCTAATATTGGAGAAGAAATGTTTTCACGTTACAAAGATTTTTTGAAATCAAGGTTCAGATATTACAAAGTAAATAACACTATGCTATTGGAATTCAAAAGGGATATTATGACATCATAGGAAAGAAAAGGACAGGAAAAACGTACTGAATCATCATCTGACTGTATATCATAATCCTCGTCAACATCTGCTGCATCTGACTGAGGTTCTGTCACAAATGTACGAAATTTTCATTTCCAGAGAGTACCTTTCTTCAAAACAAATTAGATAGCAAAATGAAACCACAAGCTTTTACTTACCAGCATTCAGCTCTGAAGATTCATTGGTATCGTTCTCATCCACTTCTTTATGTTTAATACTCAATTGATCTTGTACAGGGTGTTGCTGCGCAGGCTTGTAATTGTCCACAAGATTTTCGGCTAACATTGTCGAGTACCTAAAAATCATGCAATACATAATGTAATACCAGTTTGCCTGGAAATGTACAGCCAGAAATTGAATGTCGCATGCAGAACACAACAAGAAATACACTATTCAAAACAAGAAAATCAAGGACTCACCTCTCAGTTTGACCCAAAAGAAACTCGAGCTGTTTATCAAGTGTTTTTTTCTTTTTCTCATCAACCTCCATCTGATGCTTGTAAAGCACCTGGATCCCAGCATGGGAAGAGTGATTTCAAAATTCTCAAATATTGAACACAGAGAAAATAAATTGAATTTGACGCATAAAGGTAAGGAACTAATGATGAACTTGCCAATTTTTCAATTTTGAGCCAGAATTTCTTCACATCCTTTGAAATGTTGAGTGCAACTTTTTTTAACCGCTGCTCTTCTTCCTACAAAAATTAAGTACACAATTCTGGTTATTGGAAAGCAGCACTGCAACAAAAATACTCCTATACCAAAGAAATAGGCAGAACCTTCAATTTCTTTTCACCCCTTGTAGCCTGATCCAACATTCCCTTACTGGCTTTCAAAGCAACTTTCTTCGCCTGAGCCAATTTCCATTTTCTCTCCGACTCAAAGTCCTGATAATCACCAGTTTCATAAGCAAGAAAATAAAAAAGAAGCCTAACTGACATTTCGACATCCATTTGTCATGTCATACGAAAAAAAAAAAGCATGAGAATTTTTTTAACCAAGTTAATAGAACAACGTTTAAGAAAGGAAATAAAGCCAGTATATTAGAACTATTTGGTTACCTACCTTTGAAAGCCAAACCATCTCCTCTAAAACATGATCCCAATGTGTTTTTGGGCGACGCGGTTCTCGGGGAGCTTCAAGGGCCTGACACAGCAAGTCCATTAAAGAGTCAGAAAGAGATTACATGAAAACGTTAGAATTGTGGACAGTCCCTAGCTGCTTGAATATCATCAAGTAGGAGCATGAATTCAAGATGTCATTCCACGTCATTAATTTTCTCTAGCTTTACATTCTAATCAAAGTTTGTAACAGATGGATATTCAGGTCATACACAACTAGATCAAGGTGTAGAGAGTTGATGATGATTAAGAAAGTACCAAAAGACATTGAGAATTGTGACATTATATTGACTCGCTAAAATATAAAAAGGAAATATAGACTCTTTGGTGAGGGGGCAAAAAGAGCCAATGAACAGAATAGCAAACCATAAACACAAACTTCATAAACCAACCTTTTGGCGCTTAGCTCTCGATTCATGATCAAGCTTAGACCTTGGACCTTTGGAAGCCATGATTTTCCCAGCTAACTATACCATCCTGAAGAGTGTGATATCTTTTTAAGACTGAAAAAAATTAAAAGAATAAAAATAGATAAAACAAAGTTGCGTACAGTTCCAAGTGGAAAATTTTAACATAACAACTATTACTGCATTAGTTCGTAGAATCCAAAAACTGAAATTGCGTAAACCCTTCTCAAAAAGCTTAAAATCTTTTCAGAAATTAGGTTCAAAAAATGCATCTTGGTGAATTAGGAATAATACTGAAGATTGATAGCCACTTAGTTTTTCTAGCTGTAACACTTAAGCAAATGGGTTTCTTAACAATCAGCATATTGCAATATTAACTGGATTATGCAATAAGTTACATAATATCAGCTTCAAATAACTAAATTAATGGGAGTAGAACATCAAAATTCACACTAGCAATTACCAAAATAACAGGTGAAGTTTGCGTAAAGATGCCAAAATAATAAATAATTTTCTCACTTTTGAACACACACAAAAAATGGCAACAAAACCTAGAATTCTTAATAACAGAAGTTGTTAGGTTCTTTTCCAGCTTATTTGCAACTAAAATTTCTCATTTCGCCACCAAAAAATAAAAAGGATAATTCTAAACACGCTCCCATGGAAACCTCTATCGTGCGTCACAGCTCTATTCAGCGGAAACGAAGGAAATATTTTCTTTCCTTGAGCACCTAATTTCCTACAAACAGAGATGACAATTTTCTCCAACTTTCTTTTTCACCTACTTTCCCGCGAAATTTTCTCCGCTGCCAAACAGATATTCCACAACTAATTTTAAACAACCAAAAAAGAACTGACCTAATAGAAGGCGAAAGCGAAGCTCTAGCTGGAGAAAATCCTCCGAGTTCCGTCCGATCTTGCGCCGCTAAAAGAAGAGAGAAAAGGCGTGAGAAAATGGAAAATACAAACTGAGAAAATCGAAAAATGTGACAATCCCAAGAGAGAAACCTGTCACCGTCGGCTGGAGAAGATGGTGGCGCTAGGGTTTTCAGTCGTGTTTCCGGGAGTTCAAGGTCCGGATATTCAGCTTTTCAGATCCGAATTTACAAAAAAAAAAAAAAAAAAAAAAAAAAAAAAAGGGGGACTAAAAACGAAATTTTCCAGCCCTTGTTTGGCTATTTTCTTTCTTATTTGTTTGTTTTCTTTTCTGGGAAAACAAAGGCCTTTTCTTTTCTCTTCTTCTCTCTCTCTCTCTCTCTCTCTAGCCGCTGTTATTTACTGCTAACGGTAGTTCTGGATAAAACCCACCGACTACCGGCTTTGATTAATCTCTTGTAATCTGACGGCTGGGGCTTCTGCACTTACTTTATTACGTTTTGATATACAATTGGTCGTTTTGGGGAGTGATAAAACTGTGAGTCAATTCATGCTAGGTAAGAGTGTTTATTTCACGTGTATATGAGAAAAAAAATATTGTAATAAAAAAATTAAATTCTTTATAAAAGATTATATTGTGTACTATCTTCTTTTCATCTGCTTATTAATCTTAACAATTCTAAATAATTTAACTAATGTATTTGTTTCACCTAACATCATTATTAGTTTCTTTTTTCATTTTTTGTATCATAAATATATAATTGTGTAAATTTTAGAAAATTATTATCAACTGGAAGTGAAGATCCCATTAAATAATATATTTAACTATTAATTTTAAATATATAAAGTCCCAATATTTTATTAATATTTGATTCAATATTTGCTCCAAATGAAGTAAAAGAAAACATAGAATTATACATTCTAATATTTTTTTTTTGAAATGTGTGCTTAAAATTTCACCATAATAATTTAATAATTCATCTAAAATTAGTGGTGTTTTTTTTAAATGGTAAATTAATTTTTCCATTTTGGCAACATAAAAAATATCTATATGGATATTTTTCTGTTCATTCATTGTTCCAAAATAAGGCTCTACAATGTTGACATGTTTATTTACAATCTCCAAGATCAATATACTCATTAATTTTACCTAAATTTGAAGTTGCATTAAAAATATAATAATTAGTAAAAAAACAATTAGGTTAATAGTTATGGAAAAAATAATTAAAGTTTATAAATTACTTGGTTCAACTGATGTTGTATTTAAATGTTGAAATGTTGATCCAAAACGGATCTGACTACTGTTGAAAGTACAGACCATTGTATATATCTAATTCGATATGCGGTTACATTTTTTGTACGTGATTGTTGTAGTTTGATCTTTGATGTTTTCCTAATTCTTAACACGCTTTGAACTTTTTTGATAATCAATAATTTAGTCCAACATTCTTTTCATTTTCATTATCCGTAAGCAGTATGAAAAACAATAGTAATAGGATAAACAATATATTAGCAGCAAATAAATATTTTAAAATTTCAAAACATATATTAATAAATGAATATTTAGAAGATTTCTATTTCAAAATATATTATTTATATAATACACAAAATTTTTTTTTTAATAATTTGAAAGGTAAGAATTTATTTTATTTATTTATTTTACTCTTATTATGTATATAAACAACAAATACTTTAACTTTGAATTTTATTATTCATAATAAATATATGGAGATTTTTTTTCCTTAGATAGTTTAAGAAAATGTATTTATTTTAATTAAAAATTAGTATGCACATTTAAGGTAAAGGTTTATTACAGATAATTTAACTTTTTATTATATTATTAATTTATCTTAATATAAATATTTTAATATTATGCTCACATAATATATCTATCATTTAATATTATGCTCAAAGGTAAAGGTTTTATTAAACTTAAAGGTTTTATTGATGTATTTTTTAATATTAGACTCACATAAATATTTTAATATGCTCCGAAAATATATTTATCAAATATTTCTTTGAATATTTAACAAAAGAGCCAAATTAAAAACATACCATTTTTTTTTATTTAATCTTACATTGTGAAGAAAACTATATTCAATTTAGTAAAAACATGTTTTTTGTATTTAAGATGAGAGTTTTATTAAAGATAATGTATTTTTAATTATATTATTATTTCATCTTTATTATTACACTTTGTTTTATTTATTCTATATTAAAACATGTATAATTCTTACATTAATATATCTTTTAATATCATGTTTATATAAACATTTAATCTTTTATTACATTATTAATTAATTTTTATTATTACACTTAGTTTTATTATTTTTGTATAGAATTAAATAGTTTATGCTAAATTATGGAAATAAATTTTATGAAAGTTTAATTTTTTGAATTGTTATATTAATATATCTTTTAATATCTTGTTGACATAAACATTTTAATATGTTCCCATTATATAATTAACAAATATTTATTTCAATATCTAAGAAAAGAGTGAATAGGAAAAAAAACAATTCTTAAAGATAATAACATAATAAAAACTAATAAAGGAACAAATTATGAAAAAATTAATGAAATAAAAAATTAAGTTTTTTATTTAATCTTAGATTATTAAAAAACTATATTTCATTTCGCTAAAAGTTAATATTTGTATTTAAGATAATAGTTTTATTAAAGATAATTTATATTTTTATATTATTATATGATCTTTATTATTATATTTAATTTTATATATTATTACATTTAATAAACAGATTATGTTAAATTATGAGAATAAATTTTATGAATAAAACTTTCAAAATCTATGTACTTTTTATACTTAAATATTAATAAATATATTATTTATATTTTGTTTGTATACTTTTTTTATTGAATTGTGACTGTCAATTATAAACCTAACTTATAAGTAGATAAAAATTATGCTAAATTTTATATTAATATATAATGTTAATATATAATATTAATATATTATATTAATATATAATATTATCTATCTTTTATATTATTTACGTGGTAAATATATAATTTTGTAATAATAATTATTTTAATTTAGAGTAATTATTAAGGTTTATGAATTATGATATTTGTTTTATTAGAGATAATTTACTTTTTTGTTATACTAAGATATTTATATTAATATATTTTTTAACATTATGGTTATACATATATTAAAATATATTCTGAAAATATGTTTACTAAATATTTTTTTAATGTTTAATTAAAAAAATAGAGAAAGAGCTTTTATTGATAATAACAACATTGTAGGAACTAATATAACAAAAAATTATAAAGAAATTAATAAAGTGAAAATATAACCTTTTTTATTTTATTTTTACATCACTAAAAAGTGTATATTTATTTAAGCTAATAATGTTCATATTTAAGATAAAAGTTTAACTAAACACAATGCAGTCTTTTGTTACATTATTAATCTATCATTATTATTACAATTCATTTTATCTTATATGAGAACACATTTTATTAAAACGTTACATATAGGATTTTTATATTTATTTATCTTTTTTAAGTGAATTATAAAACATTTATTGTTGATATTTTATTTATTGAAATTTATGTTAAATTATGATTATATAATAAAAATATAGATTAGCATTATTGGATAAATATTGTAATTAATATTAATAAAACTGTTTGTATTAAGAGTTTTTTTTTCTCCTATTGTTATTCTTTTTTTATAACGATATTTACCTAAATGGTAAAAAAGCCATATATAAATTTTATGGTAAATTATAAAGAAATACTTTATAAGTTCAACTGTTTAAAATTTTAGATCAATTCATAAAATTTTACTTTGTTTTTTCTAGTAATTTAAATAGAAATTAATCGTTTTTCATACATTATCTCTGTAAAGAAATATATTAAAGATGTATCTAACTTTTACGTAAAATACAAATAAAACACGCAAAGCTTATCTTTGGCGTTCAAAGTCTCACTTTTGTATTTGAGTAAAGTTTGCACTATTCAATAGTTTATCGTATATAAATTGTGCTTTTTTTTGTTCAAGAATACAGGCTTGAACAAAACGCCAAATATGCTTCAATTAACTGAAATACAACAAAATTTATTGTCATTTAATGAATACATATTATGATAACTCTACTCTAAAAAAGAAATAACAACAAACGTTGTTTACAATACATTACTTTAATAATTACATCATATACATATTTTTCGTCTGTATATACTGAGAAGACGATCTTCCATTCATCAATTGAATAAGTGGGAAAAAGAAATTACATAAATATAAATATAAATAACTAAAATATCACTTAGCAATGTCCTTGGCACCGAACTAAATTATTGCATAATTTATGCAGAATACCAAAAAAAATAAAAAGAGTAATGAAATATAGAAGACAGAAACATGAGAAAAAATGAAACAAATAGATAAGGTGAGGCATAGCTAAAGAAACTAAGGAATACAATAGAAAAATCAAAAATCAGAAAATCATATATTACAAATTTGGTCCAGGTATTTGTCTTCTATTACTAACAACATATATCATAAATAATTGAAATATGACTCAACAATATCCTTTACTGCCAATTAAATTATTGAAGGATTTATCTAAAATACCAAAAATTGAAAACAATAATGAAATGAAAAAAAAAAGAAATTGGAGAACAAAGAAAATAGACAGGTGAGGTGGGACATATGTAAAGAAAATAGTTTCAGGACTTACAGAAAAGAAGAAATCAGAAAATCATATATCAAAAATCAGGTTCAGGTATTTGTTTTTTGTTGTTAACAACATATATCATAAATAATTGAAATATGACTCAACAATGTCCTTAGTTGTCAACTAAATTATTGAAGGATTTATGCTAAATACCAGAAAAAATGGAATAAAACGAAAGGAAAAGAAAGCTGTAGAACCGAAAAGAGCAAAAGAACAACACACAGAGAGAAGAAAGGAGAAAAAATTTAAGGGCATGCCAGCTGCACTTCACACAAAGAGGAGAGGAAAAAAAATCTTAGAAGCTTCATTTGCACCGAAATGACCAAAACTGCGCAACCAAGAACAAATGAAGGAGTAAAAACATAGGACAAAACCGTACAATCACACCACATAAGGGGCAAACCGGTTCAAAGTGGAGGAACACAGACGGACTTTTAGAAATTGAGGAGCAAAAAAGACCGCTCATTGTTCAAAGAACACTAACCTTGTGACTTCTTGTAACGACCTCAAGAATTAAACCGGTTTAATTATATTAATTGTGTATATTAGTGTGTCAAAAACTGATTTTTCAATTTTGTGATTAAAGATTAAATTTTTGAGTTATTTTAAGGACTTATAAATTTTTTTCAATTTTTCAATTTTTACCCCAAAAAAACTTTAAAAAAACTCCTTAATATATTTATTTTTCTCGTTCCTATTTCTTTGTTTTTTCTTTTTCTTTTTCTTTCTTTTCTTCTCTCTATCTCTCTCTTTTTTTTTTCTTTTCTCTTCCCTTCCCGTGGGTTCCCACGCTAACCATTCTTTCTTTCTTTCTTTCTTTCTTTTCTCTTCTCTCTTTCTGTTTTCTTTCTTCTTCCACGGCAGCTCTCACGCCGCCGGTTCTCTCTCTCCTCTTGCCGCCGGCCACCTCCCTTCCTCCTTCTCTCTCCCGGCATTTCTCCCTCCTCCCTTGGCCTTATCTCTCTTTCTCTCGGCTGTTCTTGGCCAAAGCAAACAAAAAAAAAAGAAAGAAAGAGAGAAATAGAGGGAAAACAAGACTCAATCACTTTCAGGTAAGGATTTCTTAAAAATCATACTTAGATTTGAATTATTGACTTGAGAATTTTAATTTTGGTTAGATTTAATAAATTTTGAGTTAAGATTTGGATTTGAATAATTGTTGTTGAAATTGAGTTGAATTTGAGGGTTTTCAGTTATTGGATTTGTTAAATTGATTAGAAACTGATTTTGATGATTTCAGGAGAATTTATTTTTAAATTGAATTTGAATTGCAGGTTTGCCATTTTCCCTATTTATGCTAACATGTTGCCGAAATTTTTTTAAAAACTTATTTTTAAGCTGAAATTAAATGGAAAACCAAACCAATGAATTAGATTTCAATTTTTAAAGAACTTCCGAACTGAATTATAAAGTCGTTTGTGAAACTTGGATTTGAGTCAAGACACACTAATAGGAAACAATTAGACATGATTTAACTTAATTCGTTTTAAAAATGAGAAATATATCCTAAGACATTGCTTTTGTGATAAAGCTAGTGGAGAAGATAGAGTATTAAAGCTTTAAGGAAAGCAAAAGTTAAGGTGACGAGAAATTAGCCACATGTTTGACATCCGAGAGATAAGATATTCTTGTCCATATCCTTGTTAGCCTTGTTTCAAAATATTTTAGTATATGAAAATGTTTGAAAGACAAAACATGTTTTAAAAATAGCATGATATATGCTATTGAGCTCATAATGAACTGAAGTAAAATTTTAACAGATATTTTCTTAAAATAAGATGTTTTAAAAACCAATTAACCCGCTGATGGCCTAAATATTAAGATATGGAGATTGTATTCTTAGAGGTAGGACCCAAAACCCATGCAGGCCACTGCGGTGGTGTTTAACCGTACATTTTGATCATGAGTAATTTAATACTTAAATTACTTACCAATTGCCTGTAATTTGAAATTTAAGTTCATTTACTTTTCAAAAAAAATGTTGTTTGATTCCGAATGATTCTTTCAAGCATGTATTTTCATTATTTATTTAGTTTTTATAAATTATATCTTATTAGGTCTTTCGCTCATTTTTTTTTTCTATTTTTAATGTTTTAAACCCCCTCTAAAGTTAGCGATTTTACAGCATGACAAATAAATGCCAATTGATTAAAGACGTGAGATTCAAATCGATACGTTTATTTCAGATGTAATTTCTATATATAAACTGTATTGGTCGACATTGTCTCCGAGTTATATTATTTTAAACTTTATAAGTTGTTTTAAATATTATTTGTAAAAGAAAAACTCTAAAACAATATATTTTAATATTTATTTTGGTATTTATATATTACTTTATTTTTCATAAATTTTTCTTAATTAATCCAATTTAATTAAGTTAAATTTTAAATTAAACTCCAGCATGGATCATGACACTTCTTTAGTATTATAGTATAATAATAACTAAAAATAATTAACCTAATCTTACAGACAATTATAAATTATCATGTGTTGGTGAAGAAAAGGTTGGAGAAGGAAAAGATAATAGCATAAATCCTAAATAATCCAAACAACTCTAAAAATTACAAAATCATTATTAACAGTTACTCATACATGACAATAATAAAAAGAAAATACATCATCACCACCAAAGAACAATAAACCTTAAAAGAAAACTGTCGAATCATTATTAACAGTTACCCAATACATAATAACAATAAAAGAGAAATACATCATCATCACCAAAGAAGAGTAAAACGCTAAGAAAAAACAGACTCTTCACAAAACAACGAAAGAAATAAATTATAAACCCAACTTATACTTAAATAACAATAACTTAAATATTAAACAATGACATCCAAATAATAATAACAAAATCAATAATAACATAATCATGACAATATAATAAAGTAAACAAATAAATTAACAACTTAACAAATCTAGATAACAAATCCTAATAATATAATAAATACATTATTTAAAACAGTTAAGAAACACATGTAAGAATTAAGAAATAAATACCTCAGTCAAAGGACAATGGACAGAGTAGACCCAACAGAACAACTAAAACTCCAAAATAGAGGAAGCAAACAGAACAACCCAATATCTAAAATTGACCGGGCAAAGAGATGAATCGAAGATGCGGAACACGGTAAAAATACTAATAGAAGCCTAATATCAATAAAGTTTTTAAAGAGCATGAAAACAGATAAGGTAGAATTGATAGATTATAATAGTCCAAGAACTGAGAAATTGTAATGATAAAATAAAAGACATTATATATACCAAGAGAACAAATTTCTGATCATTCTCCGATAAAAAATCTTGCAAACAAAAATCAACTGGTATAATGATTAGTTAACAACAGTGTTACGCATCATGAAAACCATTGAAAAAAGGAACCAATAATCAATAGACAGTATAACTTGAGATATTTGTTATACAAAATTACAACATGAGAAAAACACGTGTCAAAACAAAATATAAACACGATAACATAGTAACAACTCTCCAAAAATTGAAAGAAAAAAACATATCATGAACAAATCGTCCAGCAGATAAAAGAACCAAAATATACGAAGGGTAAAAAAAGTAAATAATTATATCAATTAATAATATTACATACAAAAACTAAACTTAAAAAAAAGAAAAAAAAAAAGGAAAGTTTGGTAAAATTCTTAAATATAGAAATAAGAAAAAAAGAGGAAAAAATTTTAAAAAAATAACCGAAGAAAAAAGAGAAAAGGAAAAATATCTCCGAAGAAGAAAGAAAAAACCAAAAAAAAAAAAACCACAATAATAACTGCAAAAAATATACAAAATTTATATACCTTATTATCATAAAAGTCCTCTGAAATATCCAAATTTCAACGGCAGATGCAATTAAAAAACTGAAAACCAAACCAATTCCAAGAGCCCATGTTATAAAAACGGAAAAAAATCAGAGAACGAAACCCTAAATTACAATAAGCAATTACAAAAATTAACAAAAAAAATATCAGACGATGAAACCCTAAATTAGAGGACGATACTAAAGAGAAGAGGTGGAACAACCATAGAGAAAAGACGAAACGACCAAGAAAATTATCAAACGGCGAAACCCTAAATTAGAGGTCGAAACAAAAAAAAATCAAATTTTGTAGAGCTTCTACCGAACGACCAAAGAGAAGAGGCGGAAGGACGAAGAAAAAAAAAGACAACGAAACCTTAAAATAAAGAATGAAACCAAAAAAAAAAAACAAAATGAAACCGTATATTATTGTGAGAAGAAAGAAAACATCGAGAATTGGAGAAAACCAAAGAAAAAGAAACCAACAAATAAAACCCTATATTCTTGTGAGAAGAAAGAAAACATCAAGAAGGGAAGAAAACACAAGGAAAAGAAATAGGAAGAACCACAAACGAAAGAAAAAAAACATGAGAACCCAAAAGACCAGAACAGATTCAAACGAAGAGAAAAAAAAAAATATTGCAGAGGCATGCCAGCAGGATGCCACACGGAGAGAAAGCAAAAAAAAAAAAAAAGCCTAGAAGCTTCATTCCTACCAAAATGACCAAAACGGCCCTACCAAGAACAAATGAAGGAGTAAAATGCTGAGGGTAAAACGGTAAAATCACATCACATAAGGAGCAAATCGGTTCAAAGTGGAGGGACACAGACGGGATTTTTTAGAAATTGAGGGGCAAAAAAGACCTCATACTGTTCAAAGAACAGAAACTTCACTGCCTACTTTAAGTATTATAGAATAATACTAGCAGTGTACGCGCGCATTTGCACGCATTGTAGTGAGAGATAATTTTGTGTTGTAGAAGTTGATAATTTTTGTCATAAATAAAGCAACTTAAATTAACCGGATATAAATGGCATTTTGTCATAATTGGAACATATATTTAGAACATATTAAAACGAACAACAAATAATTACATCAATAATTCTATGGCAAGGGATGTACAAAATTCGATATTTGTACCTATAATTTATTGTAAGTAATATAAAAATATTTACAATAACTACATATTTACAATAAGAGAAATTCATAATTTACAATATTAAATATCATTATGTACATAGCAAATCAATAAGGTAGAAGTAGTACATGAATTAAACCTATAAATAAACAACAAATAAAGTGACCAATTTATGCTTGTATTCGCATGTCTTCAACTATCTGGTCCATTTATAAACAGGTAAACATGAAATTTCTCATGATAAAAGCTGATTATGTCAATTTCATAAAGAGGAAGGCCCAAACACAAACTAATGGTGAGATATAAGTGAAATAATAAGTAATAAGAAAGATTTAATGGGAGGAAGTTGATGAATCTAATAATGCTTTTACATACTAATTGTGGCTCAAATATAATTGTTGTCAACAACTGCATGGTAAATCAACTAATTTGTATTTTTATGGCCATTTTATGGCTGCCTATCAGCGGCAATTGCATAAAAGCACAAAAATTAGTCCGATGTTATATTTGCCATGCAGATTATGACATATGCGTGACACAGAATAAAGGGTCGAAGTAAAGTATAAATATGTCTAAAAACTACCCGGTGAATTAAAAGAGAGGAGAAAAACAGCAACATTAAAAGGATAATGAAGCTGAGCAGAAACTGGCCACACAATGGATAATAAATGGTGCCTGTGTCAACAGTGCATAATTGGTCTGCCTTTTGTCCAAGTAAAATAGAAGAAGCAAGTACAGTCAAAGCATCAAATAGCCAATTAATACTCAGATTCCATTCGGGTCAAGGTCATTTGGAAGGCTGAGGCTAAAAACAATGGGGAAAACGAAAGCATATAGAACAAAAACAGATAGGGAAATCATAGGCCAAGGGGAAAACCCAAAAGCATTTGTAAAGCAAAGCAAAAGAAAACAGGGAAATAAATGGTACAGGCAAAGGGAGAGAAAAAGAAAAATGATCTGTTCCAAATAGAGGACTTAAAAGAGCAAAGAGATAGGATAAGAAGACATATTATATGGAGGAATTGATTTTAAATCAAATACTTAAAACATAAATATTAAAAGCCAAAAATTAAGAAATGAAAGAGCAACAATGATGTTGTTTGTGTGTTGAAAATCAAAGTTCATGAAATCATGAAAGAAATAGAATGAAAAAACCCAGTGAAGAAAAAGATAGAAAATGTGAATTCAACTGAAATAGACATCTCAAATGTCATAGCCTTAAACTAAAGAAGAGCAAAAGAACAAAGGGAAGGCGTTTAAATTGTTTTAGTCAAAAATATACGAAAAATCAAAATTCAAATAGGAAGAGTTTATTCATAGCAAAATTTGGATAGATTAATTCAAATTCAAGAGTCCAAAACCGATTATGATCATCACTGCCACATGCCAAAGGAAAGAAGAGAAGATATTTAAAGTGTTTTAGTCCAAAAGGATAGGCAAAATCAAGATCCAAATAAGGAGGTTTATTCACAATAATTTTTAGACAGATTAGATAGAACTGAGAGCCCAAAACCAAATGTAATCATCATTGCCACGCACCAAAGGGAAGGAAAGATAAAATATGCTAAAGAAAAATAAGTACACATATATGTGTGACTATAGAAAAAATGACTAAGAAATCAATATGCCATCACTATACAATAATAAAACATAAAGACTGATAGTCACGGCAACAAAAAGTGATTTTTTTTAAGCACTATAACATACAATAGGAAGTAGTAGCATCAAAAGTAACCAATACACTCAATATCAATTGAGAGCATATGGGCAAAAGTTTTCAACAATACCTGCAACGCTATGAAAATTGCCTTAAACATGAAATATGGTTGTAATAAAACATAAAGAATGATAGTTACGGCAACAAAAAGAGATTTTTTTAAGCACTATAACAGACAATAGGAAGTAGTAGCAACAAAAGTAACCAATACATTCAATATCAATAATAAATATTGAGAGCATATGGGCAAAAGTTTTCAACAATATGAAAATTGCCTTAAACAGGGAATATAGGCGAACCAAACATAGGTGAAAGAGACATAGTTTAAAAGACTGAGCAGTAAGTGGATGAAGATGGAACCGGGCAACCAAAAGGGCAAAAATGTTAGAGCAAGTAAAAAAAAAAAGGGAAAAAAAGATATTCAGATACTTGTAAAACAAAAAACTACAAACAAAATCAGAGTCTGAAATCAGAATTTACATAAGTAGAAATACATTTGGAGCAATTTCTGAATCAATTACATGGCAACAAATTGATAAAAATGGACTGCAACAATCATTAGCATAGATTGAAACCCAGTAAGGATGAACTATGTTAAGTAAAAAGAGAGATATATAAATGCTGCTATAAAATAGATAAACAACATGAAGAAAGACAATTATACATAACTAAAATTCGTTGACAATGAAAAGAAATGAACTGTTGTCAGCAATATAAGATGCAATACAAACCAATAACAATATGACAAATTAATATCTTCATCATCAACGACAGACATTAAAAACATATAGACAAAAGTTATTAATATTACCTAAAATATTGCAACACCTGCTTTAAATAAGAAATGTCAGCTAACCAAACAGGAGTGAAAGAGACAGAGGTGAAATAATGGACCAGTTAAGAGGGCAAGGTAAAGCACAATAATAAATGATCAATGATGGAGTGGATGAGGGAAGATGTCAGATGTAAAACAAAACCGAGGACACAATTTATTCAACGAATTAATATATAACAGCAGGATCTTCTATATATATAAAGAGGAAGATAACCAACGATAATAGCACGTGTAACAGTTGGAAGTCGGTGGAAAAAGAGTGTAAAAAAAATTTTCAATTAAAACAAATGATAAAAGAAGTGTAGGACTAAAAGCAGGAAAGAAAATGGGTAAAAAAATCCCAAGCAATAATCAGTATAGAGAGTAAAAAAAAGTTTAAAAAAAAGCAAAAAAATATAGGGATTTTTTTTTTTATTTTTGGCAAATTTTCTAGAAACTTCTAACAATAAAAGGAAAAAAAAATCTCCAATTCATTTAATGCTTCTGGAACAAAAACGGGACACACCATCAACGTAGAAGCACAAATCAACAGCATAGGCATTAGAGATCATCACTACAGATCAGCAAGTAATTAAATGCAAACGAAACTGATTTAGGCAAAATCCAGGGACAAAGTCGGTAAAAAAATCCCAAGCAATAATCAGTATAGAGAGTAAAAAAAGTTTAAAAAAGAGCAAAAAAATACATGAATTTTTTTTTTTATTTTTGGCAAATTTTCTAGAAACTTCTAACAATAAAAGGAAAAAAAAATCTCCAATTCATTTAATGCTTCTGGAACAAAAACGGGACACACCATCAACGTAGAAGCACAAATCAACAGCATAGGCATTAGAGATCATCACTACAGATCAGCAAGTAATTAAATGCAAAGGAAACTGATTTGGGCACAATCCAAGAACAAAGTCAGCAAATATAAAAATGCATAGAAGGAAGGAAAAAATGCGAGATTTACCTATGAAAATCAACCACGGGGAAGATCCAATCATGCACATGTAAATCCCTTTCTAGCCAAACGAAAAAGCTGCTAGACGAAAGACAACACTCAAACAAAGTGGATTATCATCAGTAAAAGGAGAAAAAACTCAACATAAGAAATAGCCATAAATTTTAAAGAATTAAAGAAATGCCGATGAATCCCTCTTTTTTATATAAAAAAAAAATCCATAGAACCCTAAATGTTTACACCGGCAAGAACAGAAGACAATGAAGGAAAAAAAAGAGTGCCGACAGTTAAAGAAGAAGAAAGTAAAACAAAAAAAATAACATATAACACAATATATACTCCGCGAAAACCCCACAGAAATCCAAAACAAAATCCCAAATCAACACAGCGGAAAATGAGCAAAGGCAAGAAACATCCATATAATGAAGATGAAGCAAGAAATGAGAGGAACGAAGAAGCAAAAAATGGAGGCCGAACTTTTCACAGAGGAAAAAATAAAAGAGGCGGCCAAACCAAAACCCATCAAAGAGAGAGATGAGGTGGAGGGCTTCATCAGAGGCCAAACGACCGAAAAGTTAAGCCTAAGAGGAAATAAAGTCATCAAGAAGCAGGGGCAAAAACAAACAATCACAACGCCTGGCACGAAAAAGACACTAACACCGTCGCACAAAACAAAGAGAAGAGAAGAAAGAGCAAGGGCAAACCGGAAAAAAAAGTGCATTGTACAATGAATAGTAAAGTGTGTGTAGGTGAACAATAATAATCTAAATTTCCTTTAATATATTTTTAACGTCATTCATCCGCGCGTTGTAGCAGAAAATATTGTTAAAATATATAAAAAGTTGGAAGTTTTTATAGTAAAGAATTAGTTTATATATACATACATCTATATAATATTGTAGTAAGAAGTTTTTTTACAATGTATTTGAGCTTTTGTTTTTCTGTTTCTTTTTTTCTTATCCATATTGTAATTAGAATATGCAATTATTTCAACAGTAAGAAGTAAAAAATTATGTTTGTCTAAATCACCTATATCTAGTTAACTACAATATATTAAAATTCATAGTAAATAGTTAGGCAAATAATTTTGTAATAACAAATTTATCAAATTATATATCTGCAATTATAATTTACTGGGAATAAATAATATCAAAATGTCCACGGTCATCATACATTTGCAACGGTAAAAATCTAAAATTTACAACGTTATGTATAACTATGTACAAAACAAATTAATAAGATAAAGACAATACATATATTAACTTCATGAACAAACAATACAAACAATATGATTCATGTCTCTATATGTGTGTCTTCAGTTTCCTCCTTCATAGATGAATAAATAAATTAAAAGTCTCTTGTAATAAAATTTGGTTATATAAATTTAACTGAAAGAAAAAAAGAGAAGTTAAAAAAATCTAAAAAAAAACAGATAAATAAATAAATAAATGAATAAACAAAAAAAGAAAAAAGAAAAATAGTAAAAATATGAATAAGGGATAAATATAATAATATTTTTATATAGCACATGTGGCTTGGACATTCAGAATTCTCAGTAATGTGTAACAAATGGATTGTCCTATATTTTTATCGAAATTTTTTGGCTACCTAGATTAATGTTTTTTCCAGAATAAAAAACACTTATGGGAACTACACAAAGACACAAAAATTATTAAGATATTATATCCACCGCACTAATTATTATATGTATGTAAGACAAAATAAATGACTGGAGTAAATGTAAGATTGTCAAAAAACGGCCTGGTGAATATACAAAAAACAGCAACATCGAAGAAACAATAAACCCTATCATTTCTGCCCAAGTAAAATAAAAGAAGTGCATAGAATCAAGGCATTGAATAAGCAATAAAGTCTAGAATTTCATTTGTTCCAAAAAAATCGAAGCAGCCTAAACAATAACAAACGAAAAAATAATAAAAAAAATTGATGATAAAAGTATACAATGTAAAGACTCAAAAGCCTTCACACATGGAAGTGAGGAAAAAAGAGATAAAAAGAGCAAACTGAATAATTCAAAATCAAATAATAAAACAAATTAAAAGATAAAAAAGGTAAAGATGTTATATAAAGAAATAAATATTGATTGAAATATTTAAAACAGAAATACCACAAATCCAAAATAGGTCAAACTGATAGAGAAACACAAAGCAAAAAAAAAAAAATGTTGAACGATATAGTAATACCGAGAAAGCAAGACCACCGGAATAAGTTAAAAAAAAGAGCTAATGTATATGTAAATGACTTTTGAACGAATTAATGATGCTACGAAAGTAAAAGAATCAGAATAAGTTAAAGGAATACAAAAGAGATGGTCAAAAAGTTTTAATGAAAAAAAATAGATATAATCATTGTTCAAGTGAAGGAGACATATTCATAGTAATTTTTAGACAAATTACATTAAACTCAACATGTCAAAAGTAATTATGATCATTATCGCCACATAAAAAAGTTAGAGCTGAAATATATCAAGTAAACATATGTATGTACCAAATGAAAAACTCAAAACCATAAATAATGAAAAACAAAACCGAAGTTCTTTCAATGTAACAATTATGTCACAAACACAAAAGCATTAGAATAAGTAAAATAAAACTAATATATATCTAAATAACTCTTGAATGAAACAGTAATCGAAAGTATCCAAAATCATTTGAATAAATGGAAACAAAAAAAGAGAGATAGCTAAAAAAATTTAGCCAAAATGGATAAACAAACCTAAATCTAGTTGAGGAAAACGTATCCACAACAATTTTTAAACAGATTAGATAGAACTCAGTATATCAAAATAAATTATCATGACCATCGCCCTATAAAAAATTAATTCAAGCTAAAATATGTCAAATAAGCATATCTATATATATCACAGAGAAATAAATAAAGAGAAAGTCAATATCTCAACAATATTTAATAATGAAAATCAAAGATAAGACATAAATTTCTAACATTTATTAACAACAGAACAACATAAGACAATTTATGTGAGTGCTATATATAAGCAACATCCATTAATAACGTGACAGAATCAAATATAAACAAAAGAGAATACAAACACAAACATCATAGATTAATATTACTACAGTAAACCAATACATTCAATATCGCCCACAAACATTAAAAAGATGTAGGCAAAGGTTATTAAATGATAAAGCAGTAAATGATAGAAAGTGAAATAGAGCAATAAATGATCAAACGTAAACATACATATATGAAACAGATTCATACTCAACAGCGTTTATTTATAAATAAACAGGAAGAAAATAATCTAAAGCAGTTTATAACTTATAAGAACATCACATGTATCTGCACTATGTCGGTCTAGAGAAACCTAAAACTTAAATAAATCATAAAAGCAATACACTATTACAGCAAGATAGAGGAAAAAAAGGAATAGAGTTATTTAGGAAGAGTTCAAAGACAGAGTTGAAAGCTAAGCTCAAAGTCAACTTCTCAAGAAAATTTACAACCTTCGGTTTAAAACTCTTTTAGTATAGCATGAATGAAAATAGAGGAAAAACATAAAAATACCTCTTTGCCAAGTCGCTCCTTGACAAAAGTGGCAACTTGAGCGTAGTCCAGATTCAAAGCAACCAAGTTGTTCTTCCACGCTTTCCAAACAACATGTCAGGTTTAACAACAACTTTGGAAGACGAAAGCCAAGGCTCATTGTTTGCTAACTCATTGAGATCGGTTGATTCGGTAATCTATGGCATAACAAAAAAAAAAATCACAATTTATTCAGCAAAGCTAGACACAAACACCAATCCGGAAAATTCTTTTCTAAAAAGAAAGAGAAAATAAAAACTCTTTAAATTCTAATTTATCTTAAAGAAGAAGAAGAAGAAGAAGAAGAAGAAAGATCAGAAATGAAAGATAGAAGGCGAGAGTGAAAGGGCATGTTGAGTGAGTCTGAGTCTGAGAGAGGCGGCGAGATTGGCGTCTCTTCGTTTCGTTGATTTGAGTTTAGAATTTGAGTTTTATTACAGTAAAAAACTCTCAGAAACATTCACATCTAATTTTTTTATTACAGTAAAAAGCTCTCACATAACATCACATCTCACCTTAAATTAAAAACTCAAATTAGCGAACTGGGGCTTGGAGTGATCGAAGAAGCTAGAAGGTCCAGGGATTTATGTGTACCAAAATGACAGAAAAGCCCCCTGCCAATTGAAGGGAGAGAAAGGGCAAAATAGGCAATACACTGTACTATCTACAGTAAAAGACCAAGAAGCCCCTGCACGGAAGGAAGGAAGAGGAGGGAAAGAAGGGCAAAAGAGTCACTTCACTGTAGAAGAAACAGTAAACTGAGTTGCGTGAACAGCAAACCCCAACTCTCTTTAGTATATTTATAATATATATATATATATATTTTTTTTTTTCTAAACTATAATGTGTGGGGATAGCCACTCAATCGTCAATTAGGTTTGATTGAGGAGATGTTTAGTTAATGGATTAAAATTATGTGATTAGAATTATTTTTAATTTACGTGTATTTTTTATGAGAGAAAATACTATAACGAATCATGAATCATGATTTAAATTATGATTTAAATCTTCTAATTAAACATCCTCTTATATGGACAGTTGTTAAAAAATAATAGGATAATATGCGGATTTCCAGACACATCAATCAGACACAAACAAACCGATATCTTATTGTAGCATTCCAACATATATCATTCTTTCTTTATTTCCAACTAGTTGAAAGTTGAAACACGCTACGCACTTACGTTATATTTTTTGCATGCTCACATCTAAAATTCATTAAAAATTTAAGTTTACTGTTGTCTAAAACTTGTTATTATCTTAAGAGTTCAGTTTAGTAAACAAAATACAAAAACAATTTACCTAAGTAGTAAGAGATACAAAATAACTTAGGGGTACATATAATAAGTAAAAAGATATTTTGTGACATATCTGAAGAAAAATAATATTTTAATAGATAGTTATAAAAGCAATATTTATAAAGGTCAAATTTGATAAATTATACTCAAAACAAACTAAGGAAAAAATTAATGAAGTAGATACTATTTGCTTCATTAATTTTTTCCTTACAAAAGAGAAATGAACGAAACGTTTCGCATGTTTAAAATTTGTCTCTTAAAAAATTTATTTACTTTTTAGCAAATGTAGTATAGATAAATAGGTTTTGTGGATGAATAATATTATTAAACACCGGTTGTGTACTAATATAAGGTTTAAGGTGGGTTCGTAGGAAAGGATTACCTTATATTAATTGTGGTGCTCAATAGAAGTAGTGCTGCAGATATTTTTCTTTATGTATTATGTCCTTTTAGGCAGAGGTCACGTTTTAGATGAACATCAGAAGCTTTTTAATTCTTTTAAATGACATATTTCAACCGCACAAGCAAAAGAATATCGCCGTAGTAAAAGCCTTTTTTGAGTGGTTCGTTCAATAGTGTACGTAATTGATATTTCACGTATCAATAAGAACCTTTACATTTGCTTGCGGGTTATCTCTTGTGATCCTTAAACTCATAGTAGGTGAAGTGTTGGTCAAAGGTTGTTTTACACTAACATCATAATCTCCATAAAAAAGTGACACATCTATGTATCCTTTACTGTCTGTTTTGGTCTCCAGAATCTCAGAGCTCCACTCTTGAATCAGCTTGTCTACGACATCTCCTGCCGGAGTATTTCGGAAGTAGATATCCGTGAGAATTGCAACATTAAAGCCGGCTGCTTTCGGACCAGCAAACATGATTATGCCTTGTACAGCGGGATGTGAATAGCCTGCAAAAAAACAAGTTTCAGCCATATAGGATTAACTGGTTGTAAACTCTTGAACAAAATTTCTAATACAAGCTAACGTTACACAAGTAAATTATCTGTAACTGTGCCATTGAAAGCCCTAATGAAAAATATAAAAATGATAACAATTCATTGTTATTAAAATTTTTTTAAAAAAAGGTTTTAAAGTAAATGAGCGTTTTTTAAGCCATTTAAGTAAATTATCTGTAACTGTGCCATTGAAAGCCCTAATGAAAAATATAAAAATGATAACAATTCATTGTTATTAAATTTTTTTTAAAAAAAGGTTTTAAAGTAAATGAGCGTTTTTTAAGCCATTTATGAGCAGATGGATCATAGTTTTGTTAAATTGGGAAAACAGTCATTTTTAAAAGTGGTGTTAATCAGTGATTGACTGCTTTGGTTTATCATTCATTAGCTTTGGTAGTTTACCACTAATAGAGCAATATCAAACAGTGATATTAACCAATATCAGTCGGTGATAATCATAATACATTAAATATTTACCGGTTCATCATTGATAAAACATTAGTAAATTAGTGATAAACTAACGGTACATCAGTGATTGACCCATGCAAAATCTAACAGAAAAAAGTGTCATTTAACTAAAAAAAAAAGGCGAGAGAGAGAAAAGTTCGGCCATTACTTAAAAGCAAGTGTCAAAACCGGGAACCCACCTAATTTTTTCTTTCAAATATAACATCGTTTATTTCACCAATTCGAGTTTCTAATTTTAGTTTTGCTACAGTTAAAAGTTCTCACAAAAAATCACATTTAACTTTTTCTACTATTGTTAAAAACTCTTGCATAAAGTCACATCTTAACTCGAATCGGCAAACTGAACGATACATTCATATCTTTCTTTCTTAAAACATTGCTTCAAGAAACTAAAGAGAATTTAATTTATAAATTTATTTACCTGATTTGGGCCCTTATTCACATCCACTTCTGTAAGCCAAATGGGAAGTCCTGTTGTACCTAAAATGTCTAAAGCAGATCTCATGTAAGCAAGGTTTGGTTGACCAGAACCAAAGTGACCTTGCAGCCCTATTCCTAGTGAGAGATTAGCATTTCTTCCATGGACTGACAAGATCTCCTTAACTTATGATAGTTAAATGGGCTTGAGGTCTTATCATTGCTGTATTCAATTGTGTTATACTCATTAAGGAACATGGTTGTGTTTGGATCAAGCTGTTGAGCTACATGGTAGAATTCTGCAGAGGCATTTTGACCAAGTTCATCCTCGAAAAATCTGAAATGAAGATTCTCATTCACATCCCAAGCAATTAGCCTTCACTGTGTCTAGAAACTACTGACCTAATTCTTCTCGCCGCCGCACTTCACAGTTGACCGGTGTAAAGAGATCTAACCCAGGAAGCCTGGTACTTCGGATTATCCCAGAACACGTTGTGGCCTCTAACCGAAATGCTGTTCTTTCGAGCAAATTTCATCATGGCATCTGCTATGGTGTAGTTTTCTTGGCCCTGCTTATTCTCAGTGGCGTACCACTTCATCTCATTGGTGAAAGTGGTGGCTTTGAATCTTCATAAGAACCAGTTTTGATAGTCAGCACTTTGAAGATATGGTAGTTCCTAGCACATCCAAAGGGGAAGTCTGACTTGGTTTGCTTGATAGACACTTGAGCACCTTCCAATGGAGTTTGATCTGCATTGGTTACTCGGAATCTCACGTTGCTTCTGCGAACCTGCAGTGTAATTGGTGGACTTTTAGAAGTCGTTTGGTTCATAAGTTTAAACCAAATTTTGTACAAAACATAATAAGAGAAGTTCTGTTGTCTCTATTTTCCTCGTGTTAATTGTATACCTCTTCCTCCTTCATATTTCTCTCCATCATAACAAATAGGGGCCAAGCCAGAAAAATTAGCCAAGGGGGCTAGAGCGCGATTGAATAAACATCGAAGTCTTTATTTGTTACATCTCGATAATAACCATTTAACATAAATAATCATTTTTGAAGGGACAACTATTAGACTAAAGAAGTACAATTGTTTTTCTTTTATTCCATTTTACCTTATCAATGCTTTTGTCTTGGTGGGATCTCCACTGCTTGGTGAATGGCTGAAGTGAAGACATTTTCAATCCATATTTCTTTTGACGTATTCTTGAGAAAAAGCAAGTTCAACAAAAATCGAGTAAAACAAGACCTCGAAACCTTGAAGATAAATTCAGAGATCGAAATATACCTCTAAAAAAATCTCAACCGGGCTCGAGAA
The DNA here is from genome assembly GCF_000414095.1 of Morus notabilis. Classification (NCBI taxonomy): domain Eukaryota; kingdom Viridiplantae; phylum Streptophyta; class Magnoliopsida; order Rosales; family Moraceae; genus Morus; species Morus notabilis. The sequence continues at coordinate 265,564 of NW_010363328.1, forward strand.
ATTGGCGACCATGCCACCTTTTAGTAGAGTCCAGCATCCACTCTTAGCTATAACCATGTGTAAGATCACCCTTGGCTGGTTTAAAGACAACTGCTACAATCTCACTTCACTGACGTGAACCCAACCTGAATTTATCACAGTTTTTTATGAGTCAAAACTAAGAAATAATGATGTTTGAATCACCTAAAAAAAAATTCCCGTTGCACATTATTTCGCTTGATACAATAATCAGAATCAATATTCTACTAGAATGGAAGTAGAGATACCAGAAAAACTATAGATTTTTCCTTGCTCAACTTGAACTTTCTGATAGAAACTGCCTAATGGGTGTGTTCTATTTTGTGCCACAATCAACCTGTTTCCCTCCTTTGATAATCCTTCTTCTATTATACCTCCTCCATAGAAAGCTGCTTTGGGCTCTCTCAAGCACTGTTTGGCCAATATATATATATATATATATATGCAATTAGATGTAGTATTTCTCATGAAAATCAGTTCTGTATCATATTGTATTATCTCGACCAATCAAAAGACAAGGAAAATAGTGGCCGTGTTTAGAATTGATCTCATTTTTGTTTTTCACATTTTTCGAGAAAGAAAAAATGAAAACGTTTTCAAAACGGCGTTTGACGCAATAAAGAAAAAAAACGAAAATAAAAACGATTTTTTGATTTAGTATAAAATGAGAGAAATGAAAAACGACTTTTAGTCGTTTTTTATTTTTTATTTTCGTTTTCTCCTCTCTAGAGCAGAGAGAGAGAGGGAGACATTAATGAGTTTTTTTATACTGAAAATAATCTCTTGCTAAAACTACCAAACGCATTTTTAAAAATGATTTCTGTCTGAGATTAAAAATATTTTTATTTTCAGTTTCATAAAAAAACAAAATCATTTTGGAACGAGTTCCAAACGCACCCAGCATATTGGCTTTTTATCAAGAGCATTGAAGTTTATCACAGTCGAGAGAAGAATTTTTGCTTGCCACACTGGTTGCATAGTGGTTGTAGGAATAAGCATGGATGTTATGCCCTGCATCAGTTGATAAAAGGGGTTAAAGGTTAAATTAGTCAGAATTTACACAACCTTAATATGTTACATAATTAACAATTAGTAATTAATTATTGGTTATCTTATATGGCGCTGTTGACAAGTCTTGGAGCCCGTTTGGCCTACGCGTTTGAAACCACGATTCTGATTTTGTTAAAGTATTTTTCTCTCATAAAAAATTTAAATAATAGTTTCTCTCACAAGCAGAAATGAAAATGGACAAGAAAAAAATAACGTTTA